>NC_141027.1:13912500-14212500 GCF_052040795.2 Danio rerio | reverse complement strand
CGCGCAAATCTGCGTGTGTGGGCACATATCTCTGTGTGGCCGTGTGCACACGTCTGTGTGTGTGTGTGGGCATGCATCACTCTGTGCGGCCTTGTGTGTGTCTGTGCACGTTTGTATGGTGCATCTCTATGCGTGTCTCACTGTGTGTGAGTGCGCACATCTCCATGTACACTTTAAAAAAAAGTTCAATCTTGATTAACTGAATTATTTAAGCACATTAAAAGTGTGTGAAGCTGAAATCAGATGTCTAATGGTGTAACGTCCAGAAGGGAAGCACTGACTCTTCAAGTGGACAGTTGTTGACTAGAATAAGGCGGGATGAAGAAGAGGATAAGCTGCATTCTACTGTGTGCAAACACTCTTTAAGAGATGGATTACTGGAGCAGAATTCAACTACACACTCCACTGGCCAAACAATAACAAGTCAAGAGTGTATTCACAGCATTCATGCAGCGCTCAAATCCCTTTAGTTGTGTGTCACACAGAGGAGGAGGAGGAGGACAAGTCCAGAGGAGGAGGAGAAGAACAGAGCTGATGAGTGCAGGAAAACTGCTCAAAGAGTCTGAGTGCCAGAGCATCAGTGTGTGTGTGTGTGTGTGTGTGTGTGTGTGTGTGTGTGTACAGTATATTTCACAGTGTTTGCCCGAGTGGGTCAGTGTAGATGTGTGTCACTGTATGTGTTGGTGTGTGTGTGTGTGTGTGATTGTCCGAGTGTATGTTTAGAGTGTGTGTCTGAGTGTGTTAGTGTGTGTCTGAGTGTGTTAGTGTGTGTCTGAGTATGTGTGTGTGTGTGTGTGTGTGTGTACAGTATATTTCACAGTGTTTGCCCGAGTGGGTCAGTGTAGATGTGTGTCACTGTATGTGTTGGTGTGTGTGTGTGTGATTGTCCAAGTGTATGTTTAGAGTGTGTGTCTGAGTGTGTTAGTGTGTGTCTGAGTATGTGTGTCACTGTACTGTATGTGTTAGTATGTGTGTGTCCGAGTGTAGTGTATGTTTCAGAGTGTATGTGTGTTTGTGTGTAAGCGTGTTAGTGTATGTGTGTGCGCGTCTGAGTATATGTGTCACTGTATGTGTGTTTGAGTGTCTGAGACATATCAGAGAGAGAGAGAGAGAGTGTGTGTGTGTGTGTGTGTATACAGTATATTTCACAGTGTTTGCCCGAGTGGGTCAGTGTAGATGTGTGTCACTGTATGTGTTGGTGTGTGTGTGTGTGTGTGTGTGTGTGTGTGTGTGTGTGTGTGTGTGTGATTGTCCGAGTGTATGTTTAGAGTGTGTGTCTGAGTGTGTTAGTGTGTGTCTGAGTATGTGTGTCACTGTACTGTATGTGTTAGTATGTGTGTGTCCGAGTGTAGTGTATGTTTCAGAGTGTATGTGTGTTTGTGTGTCTAAGCGTGTTAGTGTATGTGTGTGCGCGTCTGAGTATATGTGTCACTGTATGTGTGTTTGAGTGTCTGAGACATATCAGAGAGAGAGAGAGTGTGTGTGTGTGTGTGTTTGTCTGGGTGTGTTACGTGTGCGTGTGTCTGAGTATGTGCCAGTGTGTGAATCTGTGTATGTCTGAATGTGGTAGTGTATGTGTCAGTGTGTGTGTTATGTGTATGTTTTAGAGTGTGTGTGTAAGAGTGCTAGTGTATGTATCAGTGTATGTGGGTGTTTCGAAGTGTGTTTCTGAGTGTGTTAGTGTTTGTGTGTCTCCAAGTATTTGTTTGTCACTATATGTGTCAGTGTGTGTGCCTCAGTGCGTCAGAGTGTTTATGCATGTAATATTTTACAGTTTCTCACTATTTGAAGAGACAAGCGTTCATCAAAATACATGTGTGTGTGTGTGTGTGTGTGTGTGTGTGTGTGTGTGTGTGTGTGTGTGTGTGTGTGTGTGTGTGTGTGTTTCTGTGAGGATATGTTCAGAAATACAGTCAGGCCACAGAAAACACCAATAACACTTACAATAAAAACAAAGGATGCCCACACAATGTCTTCACTAAGATAGTAAAACAAACATGAGTGTATGTGTGTGTGATCATTTGGCTGTGTGTGCGTATGTGTGTGTTTGTGTGTGGAGGTGAGAATGAGCTGGCAGCGGGTGCCCACACAGAGGGGCATGGCCTCAGGCTAAACTGGACAGCTGCCTTGAACTTTTCTGCCAATGCAGCTGGCACGGTGAACTAATTCCAGGATCCAGTTATGAACACACAATTTAACATAGAAGACATGAGCAGCACACACACACACACACACACACATACTCAGAAAGACACCTGCAAGAGTTATAGCTTCAGATTAAAGCTGTTAACCATTGAGGAGGTTATTTAATTAGTGGAAGTGTTTAGTAAAATCACTCACTAGCAGATTTAAGGTCATGAGATTCTCAATGCAGTTAATGCACACCAAATCAAACAGACAGCTTTAAATGATGTGTTCCAGGAGGTTAGATGTGGACTATTGATGCATTGTTTTATCTCTTTACTCAACCATCTGCCTCATTTGTACATTTCTGACACTTTTATATTCGTGTTAATCTATTCCTCATTCAACACATGATGAGCTGTGGCCAATATTAGCAGAGAGAGTGCATGAATCAGAATATAGACAACCATCTGGCCACCACTATTATATTCATAACTTCATAATGCAACAGTATTTTAATTCTTATATTATTTAGGATAGATAGGACGCAAATTCGGTCTGACGTCGCAACAGTTTTTAAAGGGAATTTTAATAGCCTCATACTGACGCGTATTTATTTTGTACTAACTACCATTCAAAAATAAATAAATAAATAAAAATGACAACACACACACACACACACACAAACACACATAATATATACACATACATACATACATACATACATACATACATACATACATACATACATACATACATACATACATACATATATATATATATATATATATATATATATATATATATATATATATATATATATATATATATATATATATATATATATATATATATATATATATATTTGTATGCTATTTCTGTGCAGAATTTTGTCCAAAACTTGCAACAATAGTAACCAAGAACTTAACATCTGAAATAAAAATAACTTAAGGATTACAATGCAAATCCAATTAGCATTTTTTCCACAGTAAGTCTTTAATTTATCTACTAACTACTTTACACACTATTGTACATAAACCATATAAACATTTGCATATTTTTATCATTAAAATAACTAAAATTAATATAAAAACTGAACAAATTTATATTTACTCCCATTTCCTTGGCAGATAAATGGATATATAAATGATGTATATGCACAGAGATTTTATGTGGGCCTAGTTATCACTCAACACTGCATTGCAGAATTACAAAAAAAAAATTATATTTCAAAATTTAGTAAAATTTCAATATTTTTTAAATGAGTAGATGACTGTACAGGAGTATGGTTTCATTTTGTTAAATAATCAATGGACTGAAAATAATGTGCATTAATAGTAAACTGCACTTTTTACATACTGCATAATTCCCTGATAATTCCACAATAATCCATCACACCACAGGCGTAAATCCCAGGGGGATGGAAGGGACGTGTCCCCCCTCATCAAAGGGTCGTCCCCCACTTCCCCCAAAAGAATACTTTGTGAAGTTTATTTATAAACTAATTTCGAGAGAATCACGTGCTTATGATTGACACAGCTGGCCCCGAGTCAAGCTAATTTACGAACCATCAATCAGACGATTCCTAACTCAGTATAAATAACAGAGCATCTTTCTTTTAGTCATCTTCATCTTGAAGAACCTTCCACCCCCTCTCCCCCTCTTTTTCCTCTATAGGGCAGCACGGCAACCCAGTGGCTAGCACTGTGGCCTCACAGCAAGAATGACTCTGGTTTGGGTCTCTACCCAGGCATTTCTGTGTGGAGTTCATGCTCTCCCCGCGCTCTTGTGGGTTTTTCCCGGGTTCTTCGGTTTCCTCCCACAATCCAAAACATGAGACATGGGTAAACTGACTAAACCAAATCATCACCGTAGTCAAATTCCACCAGCAGCACACCCTCATAGCAATCCTTAAGCAGCAGGAGGCGGGGGGTTTTTGAGATCTATCTGAGCTCAAACTTCCCTCTCGCCCTGCAAATGGGAGGGAGCCCCGGGCTCGAGGATTTCATGAGCTCAGGACTCTCTCCTGGGACAGCATGCCAAACTAGCTTATAAGCAATCATCAGGGAAGTGTGAACTCTTGAAAAAAATATGTATATATACCTAAAGATATTGTGCAAGCGGGAAAAAAAAATGCAACAAATGCATTTAGAAACACTCGAGTTCCCCCTCCCCTTCCTCACAGTGATTTGGCTCACTGCATGCTTTCCCAGTTCATCTCACCAGCTCTATACACAAGTCAGTTGTGTTGCTGTGGCTCAGTTATTGCTGAACTCCAGTAAGTAGGGTATTTTACTCACTGTAAATAAAGTGATTCTCTTTCATATAGTTGATGCAGACTCATTCATCACATATCTAGTTAACGTTAGCTTGTTTACAATAGCTTGCTGCATAGTGCACTGCGACTAACACACCAAAGCCGTTTCCCATGCATTGTTTGTGATGACTTGGCACAGTGTTAACTTCACATTAACGGCCACAATTGGCATATTGTTTAGCTGTGCATTTATTAAATAAGCACTGTGCTACGTCTGAACTCATGCCACTGTTAATTTTTGTATAATCAATTTCTATTCTCTCCTTAAGTGTCTTAATTAACATGGACAGTTTTGTACATTTATATACGTAAAATTTGCCTGTATTATTTGTGTCATGATAAAATTTAATATTTATCATCCCCCCCTACTGTTAAATGAAATTTACTCCCACGCATCACACAGAAAGAGAATGATCAGTATTGTAGATTAAACTTCAGGTTATTGAAGAGTTATTGAAGACAGCTGGTAAATACCAATAGTAGTGGCCAGGGGGCGCACTTCTTCCACCATCAGTTGGTGTGACTCTCACCTGTGCAGATCTGATTGAGGTCGTAGGTTTTGCAGCTGCTGTCTGCTGTCTGGCTGGAGCCTGCCGTTGAGGAGCGGGATAAACTAGAAGCTGTGCCGTAGAGAACCAGCGTGAACTGAGTCAGGGTGCCTGAGACACACACAGAAATTCATCAATCTGATTCATGTACTGCAGAAAGTCACAGTTTAACAACAGTTGTAAATCATCATGTCTGTGATGACTCTGTAACAGAAGGCTATATTCACATTTATTCCATCCGCAAATGCTGTCAGCTTACAAAGGAAGTATGGTTACATTTGTTTTGTGTGTAGAATATGTATGAGTAAGTTTGTTTATTTTTATTTTTTAATCTATTATTTTCAGATTCCTCGTATTACTCTTATAAACAAATAATCATTAGATTTACATTACAATTTCGTTTTTTTATTTGTCAGTGCAGTGAAATGCTTACACAACTAGTCATGACCTTAAAATAACAACAATGACAAAAATATAATCATAGGAATATAAATTTTACAGAAATAGAAAGGCAATAGAAAATAAAATGCAAATATAAAATATTAACAGTCTTTCAGCAGAGTATGTGGCTGTTGACAAAAAGTACAAAGTATAAAAATATAAAATCGCTTATCTGTACAAACGAAAACATCAGATTTGAGCGGCTTTATTGTAGATTTGCCATTGTTTATTAGTAGATTAGATGGTTGACACAATATATTAGAGATAATAGAATTGTAATAATTGTAATTGACTTAAAATAGGGGCGAGGCAGTGGCGCAGTAGGTAGTGCTGTCGCCTCACAGCAAGAAGGTCGCTGGTTCGAGCCTCAGCTCAGTTGGCGTTTCTGTGTGGAGTTTGCATGTTCTCCCTGTGTTCGCGTGGGTTTCCTCCGGGTGCTCCGGTTTCCCCCCGCAGTCCAACGACATGTGGTACAGGTGAATTGGGTAGGCTGAAGTGTCTGTAGTGTATCAGTGTTTGTGTAAATGTTTCCCAGAGATGGGTTGCTGCTGGAATGGCATCCGCTGCGTATAAACTTGCTGAATAAGTTGGCGGTTCATTCTGCTGTGACGACCCCGGATAAATAAAGGGACTAAGCCAACAAGAAAATGAATGAAAGAATTACAACAGAATTGCAATTGTTCTGGGGATAATTTACCAAAACTTATGGAGTTGATTAAAACAGAAATTAATACATTGAAATTATGGTTTGACGTAAACTAATTGTCATTAAATACAAATAAAACAAAGATTATGTTATTTAAATTAAATAGTCAGAATATAGATTTAAAAATTTGATAATGAAGTTATAGAAATGGTACAGTATTTGCAATTATGTTTCTTGGTGTTTTATTGGATCATAAAACCGCAAATAAATAATGTAAAATCAAAATTAGTAAAAACGGTATCAATAGTGTATAAAGCAAGATTTATCCTGGACAGTAAATCAATATATATATTATATAACACACTTATGTTGCCATATATGAGTTATTGTGTTAAAATTTGGGGGAATACATACGTACAATGCAGAAAAAAGTAATTAGACTGATAGAAAATGTGGGGTACTCTGAGCAAACAAATCCTTTATTTTTTAATTAAAAATACTCAAGTTCAATAATTTGGTTAAATTTAAAACAGCACAGTTTAGGTTTAAAGCTAGGAATAAATTACTTCTGAAATGCATACAAAAGGTTTTTGAAGAAAGACAAGGGGGATATAATCTGAGAGAAGAACTAAATTTTAGGAGGTTGAAGACAAGGACATGTGTAAAAAGTTTGTGTATGTCTGTCCGTCTGGTGTGAAATTATGGAACAGTCTAGATCAGACTCTCAAACAATGTCAGGATATTATTCAATTTAAAAAAGTTGTATAAATAGACCATTATATTAAAGTAAAATAATGCTGGAGGTGATTGAAAAAGGATAAAATGAGAAAGTTATGATGACATTTTAATTAATGGCTATTTGCAGTACTATGTATTTTTTTTTCTTTGGGTCTATGTTAAAAGATGTGAAGGTACAAATGGAATCAAAAGGATAAAATATGTCTCATGTAAAAAGAAGAGATAAGTTAAAGAAGAAATAAGTAATAGACGAATGATGTATGTAGTAATGGGATGGGAAAATAATAAGCTTGTTGCTTCATCCCATTTTTTTTCGACCATGTTGAAATTTATTTTTTGTTAATGATATTTTATGTATGAGTTTATGTACGGCCGGCAGCTAGCTCTCTGCAACTCTCACATGGTCGCCCACTGAAGCTAAGCAGGGCTGTGCCCGGTCAGTACCTGGATGGGAGACCACATGGGAAAGCTAGGTTGCTGCCGGAAGTGGTGTTAGTGAGGCCAGCAGGGGGCGCCCAACCTGCGGTCTGTGTGGGTCCTAATGCCCCAGTATAGTGACGGGGACGCTATACTGCTCAGTGAGCGCCGTCTTTCGGATGAGACGTTAAACCGAGGTCCCGACTCTCTGTGGTCGTTAAAAATCCCAGGATGTCCTTCGAAAAGAGTAGGGGTTTAACCCCGGCATCCAGGCCAAATCTGCCCACTGGCCTTTGTCCATCATGGCCTCCTAACCATCCCCATATTCCAATTGGCTTCATCGCTGTCTCCTCTCCACCAATCAGCTGGTGTGTGGTGTGCAGTCTGGTGCAAAATGGCTGCCGTCACATCATCCAGGTGGATGCTGCACACTGGTGGTGGATGAGGAGATTCCCCCCATTGAGTCTAAAGCGCTTTGAGTGCCCAGAAAAGCGCTATATAAATGTAAGAAATTATTATTATTATTGTTATTATTATGAAATTTTTGTTTGAAAATAAATAAATCAAATCAATATCAGTGGGTTATTATATGCAAATTATCCAGGTCCCAGACACTGTCAACTTACATTTATATTTGTATTATTTATTCATTCATTCATTTTCCTTCGGCTTAGTCTCTACTTCAGAGGTCACCACAGCAGAATGAACCACCAAAATCCGGAGGAAACCCACACTAACATGGGGTGAACATGCAAACTCCACATGGAAATGCCAACTGAGCCAGCCGAAGCTTGACTGAGTGTGTGTGTGTGTGTGTGTGTGTGTGTGTGTGTGTGTGTGTGTGTGCTGGTATCTTCCATATTTCTACACATCATCTAAATCTTGGTCTAATCTGAAGATCCTGTTATCATTACTGTTTCCATTACTCCACTCATTCAGCTGGTGTTGTGGAACAGCAGTCTTGTTACTCTCTGATACAGTAACAGTAGAGCCGCATGCATTAGATAGATGGAGCGCTTTGCCTCTACAGTCCCATAAAGTCAGAAGCTCAGTAAATTCTTAAAGCAACAAAGAGAAATGGAGTCGGTAATGCGCTGGACGAATGCTCCTTTCAGCGCAGACATAAAGCAGCTGTGTTAGTGTCTGAGCAGCACAAATGAATGAGCTCTGGCTCTATATTTACAGTGTTCTGGAGAACGTGATAGTGGGAGGGCGAGGGAAAACGCGGCCCTCTGATTTACTTAACGAGATTTCATTAATCAGATTTACTGCAAAGGAAGACAAATGAACTGTGACATAAAAGAGGAAGAGAAGAGGATTGGGCTAATCCTGCAGATTCAGAGGGAAGATACTCCTGTGTTTTTGTCGAGTGCAGAACATGGAAACTTCTGCAAACTTTAGCTTGTATCTCCTGCATGAAACCAAAGGCTCAAAGCAGCAGAAGAAAAAAAATAAAAGAGGTTCAACATGTATGTTACCATAGTCACTGGTTCCAGCCACGTTTTTGATCTCCAGCGTCCATTCTCCACGAGGGTCTTCATCCCAGGAGTGGGTGGTCATGAAAGCCCAGTCATTGAAGCCCTCAGAGGAGTAATCGTGAGGTCTGAGGGAGAGAATGTTTCATGTGTGACGCTGATCACATTAGAAGTGCATTATAAAAACACAATCAGTGTTGAAAAGTCACAAAAATCATTAATTATAAAAAAGGCTTTTAAATAAGCAGCACATTTTGCATGGAATAATCTGCAAACACAGTTGCAGTTCAAAGAATTGATTTCAATAAATGCTTTTAGAAAGAGTATAAATGATTTAGGAATTGAAACAGGCTTGTAGATGTTTTGAATAGTTTGTTAACTGTTAATTGTTTTTGTTTGTTGTCCGTTAGACCCATGTGAGATGTATACTGCCTAATCGGGACCAGGACGCTCTTTTAAAGAGATTTTTTAATCTCAATGTGTTTTTCCTGGTAAAACAATAATAATATTAATACAATTATTAATAATAATTACATGCTTTATAAACTGATTTTAAATTGTTTTTCTAATTAGTTTGTCTAAAACATAACTTGTTACACAAGAAATCATTTAATTACTTGACTCGATACTAAAATGCACATGAAGATCGACACAAATTAAAATGTTAAATCTTCAAATTGGAGTCAAACAGTACATTTTAGCTTTTTTTAAAAATGACATTTTTAACTATATGTATAAAAAAAAATTGTTTCAAATGAATGACACTATATCTCATATAATGACACACCATGTGCACCATTGTTGGCCAAATTAAAAAATATTCAGTGAAAAATGACGTCATGGAAAATATTTGATATTCATTTATTCATTTATTGGATTACTCTGCTTCTCTGAATTTATATTTTATAATGTCATGAATTCCTTTTAAAAGTCTTAAGCTTTTAAAACTCACCGGCTACTTTATTAGGTACAACTTACTAGGACTGGGTTGGACCCCCTTTTACCTTTAGAACTGTCCTAATCCTTTGTGGCATAGATTCAACAAGGTACTGGAAATATTTCTTAGAGATTTTGGTCCATATTGACATGACAGAATCACAAAGTTTCTGCAGATTTGTCGGCTGCACATCAATGATGTGAATCTTCTGTTCCACCACATCCCAAAGGTGATCTATTGGAGGATTTGGTGACTGTGGAGGCCATTTGAGTACAGTGAACTCATCGTCATGTTCAAGAAACCAGTCTGAGATGAGTCACGCTTTATGATATGGTGCGTTATCCTGTGGAAGTAGCTATCAGAAGATGAGTACACTGTGGCCATGAAGGGTTGGACATGGTCAGCAACAATACTGAGGTAGACTGTGGAATTGACACAATGCTCAATTGTTACTAATGGGCCCAAATTGTGCCAAGAAAATATCCCCCACATCATTACACCAAACATTGACACCAAATTTTGACCCTACCATCCGAATGTCACAGCAGAAATCAAGACTCATCAGACCAGGGAACATTTTTCCAATCTTTTCTTGTCCAATTTTTTTGAGCCTGTGTGAATTGTATCCAGGGCCGGCGCATCCATAGAGGCGACCTAGGCGGCTGCCTAGGGCGGCAGTATAGAGAGGGGGGCATCCTCGACACCTCCCTTACTACCTCAGTTATGTCCGCCACACCTCCCTCACCACCCGCGTCCTCAGTTTTGTCCGCGACACCTCCCTCACCACCCGCGTCCTCAGATATATTCGTGCATAGACGACACCTCCATCAGCACCCGCGTGTCCTCAGTTATATCCGTGCATAGGGCGGCAGAATAGAGGTCCGCAACACCCGTGCGTCCTCCGTTATATCCGTGAATAGGGCGGCAGAATAGAGAGGCCGGCATCCACAACACCACCCTCCCTCCCTCAGCAGCCGCACGTCCTCAGTTATATCCGCGCATAGGGCGGCAGAATAGAGGTCCGCGACACCTCACTTCATTTTCATAACCGGTCACTTTCGTTTTCACATTGGGGTTGAGGGCGGCGTGACTGTCCTCTGCCTAGAGCGGTAGTTCAGCTTGCTCCGGCCCTAATTGTATCCTCAGTTGAGTACTTGGTGGCACCTGGTGCTGTCTTCTGCTGCTGTAGCCCATCCGCCACAAGGTTGGATGTGTTGTGGGTTCAGAGATGCTCTTCTGCATACCTTGATTGTGATGAGTGGTTTTTTAAATTACTGTTGTCTTTCTATCAATTGCAACCAGTCTGGCCATTCTCCTCTGATCTCTGGCATTTGTGCTTACAGAACTGCCGCTCACTGGATATTTTCTCTTTTTAGGACCATTCCTGAGTTGCTGCCATGTAACTGGCTGATTAGAAATGTGTTAACGAGCAGTTAGACAGGTGTACCTAATAAAGTGCTTGTGAGTGTATATATTACTCGGCTTCACAGACTTTACAGTTACATTTATGTACAGTATTTAAGTCAAGTACATTATGAGGAACTGTAATTAAATTACCTCAAATTAAAGGTAATTTCTTGGTTTACTTTAAGCAGAAAGGTTATTTAATTACAGTAATTAGTTACTTTGTAAGTAATTACACCCAACACTACACAGTTCAGTAAATAGAACAGAATACAGATCCCTTTTTGAACATTTCACATTACAGTACATTATATTGTATAATTGTTGATTAACTATGTATTTGCACTCTACTTAGACCTAAACTTTTTTCTGTTTGATTGTTTGATTGATGTAATACCAGACACCTTTTATAAAGCTGCTCTAGGCCAATAACTATTGTAAAAAGCTCTACACAAATTAACTTGAATTGAATTGAGTTTAATATCATGAGTGTGACTGTAGCTCTCTAGGATTTTTACCTGGGAGGAAGCAGTGTGGAGCGGGTCCCCTGTGGGCTGATCAGATAGATGGCCAGGTTTCCTCTGCGGTTGTAGGACAGTGTCAGCTGCGCTTGAACATGCTCTAATGAGCTCACAAAGTTGGCCATCCCAGTACACGCATCCACAGTCTTGTTGATGACCAAATAACTCCCGATATTCCTAAAACAGACAAATAGAATGATAAAAGAAAAGTGTTAAGAACTGACAGCTAAACACAATGAACCTTATGCTTCTACAAACATAGATTATGCATATACACATACACTTAAACGTACACTGAACATGCACACATAGACATTACCTATATACTATATAACTGCAGGTTAACTATGTTTATACGTATATATATATATATATATATATATATATATATATATATATATATATATATAAATAAAACTTTAGGTGTTAAAAGCTATTAGTAACTGGTTAATTAGTTAAAGTTATTAGCAACTAATAAAGATTATAGTAAGTAATAACCTTAAGTTTTCTGAGTTTAGGGATAGGCGATTTGGCCTAAAATCAAAATCTCGATTAATTGAAAATTTTAACTCGATTACGATTAATGAGTTATTTATTTATTCATTTATTTCCTTATAGTTTACTGACAGGTTTGTAATTAAATTAATTGTAATTAAAATTGAGATATTTGTGAATGAAGGGTGCATTACTTGATTTTAAAACAATTAAAGGAAACGCACATCATCTACTATCCATAATTATTTATTGAACATTAATATTGAAAAACTGAAAATTAAACACACATTGCCTAAAACTAACTTCTGTAAACAAATATTTTAATGTTAATAATAATTTCAATGTTATGGAAATGATGCTGTCTTAAGGCATCTCTGGCGCAGCTTCTAATCATCATCAATGTAGTGCAAAGTAAGGCACAAGAATGGGTTTATCACCTTACTTGACTAGAGATCAGATGTGGCTGCAAAAGTGGACACAGAAGTAGAAATCATCCTCAGGCTAGCTGATTTATACTTCTGTGTTGAGCGATCGGCGTGACCCCTACTTTGCGTTGCGCTCCACACTGCTCACTTTCATCAGCACTATCAAGCTGATCAATCACAGAGCTTGCGCTACGCGTTGTCTTGTTTTATTTATTTTTTATTTTTTTTGAGAGGTGCGAGTCATGCAACAGCTCAAAGTTTCATAACACAAAATTTCATAACACTCTTCCACCAGTCCTTACTCCTTATTTGCGTCTAATACCCCCAGTTTGTCACGGGGGCATGAATGAAATGTTCATGAGTGAAAGTTAAACTGCCGAACTGCAGTTTAAAATCACCCAAAATTACAGCAAACTCTTACATGAAAGCACTTCATGTAAACACCTTAATTATATAATTGTATATTAAGGCAAATAACTAGATTACAGATGTCCATGTAAGTGTAGTCAGTAGTGTCTTCGAAGTAAGTGAAAGATTCAGAAGGGCATCCTGCTGATTTGATTCAGAAGGGCACTTTTTTGTCAGACGGCTCACCGGTCAGGTGAAAGTGAAAGTCATCATAGCTTGCGTAGAAAAGGCCCCGCTCCCAACCCAACTTTGAGAATACATTAACGGCGATATTTTATTAATTGCCCAATAGGAGTCTCATGTTAACGCAGCACAATAATGCCGATAACGGCCTACCACTAGTTAAGGTACATTGGCACATTGCTATTTTGAGGAACTGAAATAGACCGCACCATTGACCAACTCAAAGCTGCTCTAAAGTCCAGCGCAGAGAGCGTGTTAGTTACGTGCCTACGCAGGTCCAAATGCTTACACATCATATAAGCAATACAGAAATATCTTTACATATGAAAAAATTTAAAGAATTACAATGTTACAATTTTTTTTTTTTTTTACATAAATACAAAAAATAAATAAATAAATTACCTCCAAGACTTCTTTACCTCGAGATGCTTGCATTATTATAATATTATTAGTTGAAGTGGCATTATTTATTATATGCATATTTATAATCGTTTTAAATAATTAAAGTTTTGATTTTTCCCCCTGTCGTTTTTTGGAGACATATGCATCACCATATGGGTCATAAGAATTGGACGTGTACGTGGATACAACTCTTATATCTTATATTTTTTTGACCACACTTTGTTAGTATTGTTCATTTATTCGTTTACTGGAAATTAGAACTGAATTTAGAAATAGTTTTGAAATAAATCTTTGCGCTTAAACAAAACTTTGATTCAGACTTTGATTGATTTATGCTCAAAACACACTCATAACTTATTCTTGACACTTCTTTGTACTGTTCGTCTTTGGCTTTTTTGTCCTCTTCTGCTGCCGTCAGTCTGTTTTTGTTTTATACTTTTCAAAATGTAATTAATATATGAAAGTGTGTTTTATGCTGTGCTTCTATTTTAGGTGTGACTTTTTAACATTCTGTAAGGGGTCTACAGATGAAAAATAGCCATTCTTGGCATAATTCTGGCACATTTTACAGTCATGTTTATTAATGTGCATTGACCCTGTAAACAAATAAACTGAACAAAAAAAATTTATAAATAAAATAATTCATCAAGAGAATAAGCACAACCCTGTTAGACCATGCGCCGGGGTGCAGATCGTATTTTTAAATCCTTAAAAAAAACAAAATTGAATTCGGACATGCCCTTAATGCTTTTGCACCATGCGCTTTAGACTTTGCGCCTAGACCGTTAAAAAAGAGCCCCCCTTGAGTCATTGATGGAAACACTGCATTATTCTTTTATGCAATATTCCGATTTTGTTCCTAAATTTATTTTGCATCTTTGGATGGAAACAAGGCAATTGAAAAACATGTTGAACTTTATAATCAAAGAGCACTAAAAGTGCACAGAAAACAATGACTCGCAATTTCAAAATAATACCTTTTCTTTTTCTGTATTTTAACTAGAAATTTTTGAATGATCGCTTATGATAACATCAGTAAAAACTAATATATTGTTCATCAGAAATCTTGAGCAAGGTTAAGTGTGCCAGCGATGACCGCTGAAAGAGACGGTAGGGCTTTTGGAAGTCTAAAACCCAATCCCGTAAGGAGCTTAAAGCGACCCGTCCCTGCTCACCAGAGGCATGGTTACTCTGGAAGAAGAGCTTAAATCAAGAGACACAACAACAGCCTACAGCCACCAACAACTCCATGAGGAATGAAGCGTACCAGGAGCTGTACTTCAACTCAGTGATGCTGCAAGTGAAAGAAAAAAAAAAAAGAAAGAAATGCATGGCAGAGGCGAAGCGAGGCAGCCATAATCACTTGGCTCTGTGATTTCTGCAACCGGCATGTTAAATTGGGCTTTGCTCCTCAAACCCCCTTGATCTTTCCGTAATGTCTGGTGAACCATAAAGGATGGGATAAAAAGAGGGTGCATTTTTAAAGGGACGAGATTGAAGGAGAAGCACTTTGAGGGTCCATATTGGCTTCCAGGATGTCTTGCGGTGATGGAAGTGTGACGAACGTGGACGTAACGAGCTTATCTGCAAGTCATTACTTCCTGTAAACATGCTCTGCAGGCAGCTGAGATCCCTCATGCGCTGAAGCATCACTCAAGATGTGTGCGGCTCTAAATTTAAATGTGATAGACCATCAAAAGTCGTGTTTTGCTCCTGCCTCGTTTTTTATTCCTGGTCCCTCTTGCACTCAGTGACCTTTTTTTAGCAGCACGTCATTTAAAATTTGATGGCAGTCGCGTGCACTACAAAACCTCAGCATGCCACATGTTAGTGAAGAATCAATTAGGGCTAAAGTTTAATTTAGGACCGAGGGTTCAGGTCACACCAAAACTAAAAGTCTGTTATTATTTAGTCGCCTTTATGTGGTTCCAAAGCTGTACGACTCACTCCCTCTTGTGGAACTCAAAAGACGTTTTGCAGAATGTTTGTACTGTACTATTCAAAAAAAACAACAACTAACAAATAACTTATCAAGGATGAATTAAATGATCAGGAAGTGATTTTGTTCTCTTAGACTCCTTGGATGGTGAATTTATTTTTATACTTTTATGTGATGTTTCTGTTTTGCACATAAATTTAAATCACATCTTTAGATGTAAACATATCTGTTGAAGGATGCAAAATATGTTGAGTTTTATAATCATCAATGAATACTAAAAACAAACTGAAAAAATAAATAGTATTTGTATAAAGTAAATTAAATTATCAGAAATAAATGACCAGGAAGTGACGATTTTGTTCTCTTTGACTCATTGGATAAAAACAGAGCATTTATTTTGAATACATTTATGCGATATCACTGTTTTGCACATTTTTGCCTTCAGAACAGCCTAAATCCTTCGTAGGATAGGTTCAATAAGGTACTGGAAATATTCCACAGAGATTTTGGTCTATATTGACATGATAGCATCACGCAGTTGCTGTAGATTTGTTGGCTGCGCATTCATGATACAAATCTCCCGTTCCACCACATCCCAAAGATGCTCTATTGGATTGAAATCTGGTGACTGTGGAGGCCATTAGAGTACAGTGAACTCATTGGCAGGTTCAAGAAACCAGTCTGAGTCTGATTCGCACTTTGTTATGGTGCGTTATCCTGCTGGAAGTAGCCATCAGAAGATGTGTACACTGTGGTCATAAAGGGATGGACATGGTCAGCAACAATACTCAGGTGGGCTGTGACGTTAACACAGTGCTCAATTGGTAGTAATGCGTCCAAAGTGTGCCAAGAAAATATCCCAAACACAATTACTCCACCACTAGCCTGAACGATTGATACAAGGCAGGATAGATCTATGCTTTCATGTTGTTGACGCCAAGTTCTTGCCCCAACCATCTTTGAGTGTTGTAGCAAAAATCAAGACTCAGAGCAGGCAACATTTTTGCAATCTTCTATTGTTCAATTTTGGTGAGCCAGTGCAAATTTTAGCCTTAGCCTCCTGTTCTTAGCTGACAGGAGTGGCACCTGGTGTGCTCTTCTGCTGCTTGTGCATCATCCGCCTGAAGGTTTGAAATGTTGAGAGTTCAGAGATGCTCTTCTGCATACCTCGGTTGTAACGAGTGGTTATTTGAGTTACTATTGTCTTTCTATCAGCTCAAACCAGTCTGGCCATTCTCCTCTGACCTCTGGCATCAACAAGGCATTTGCGCCCACAGAACTGCCGCTCACTGGATATTTTCTCTTTTTCGGACCATTCTCTGTAAACCCTAGAGATGATTGTGCTTGAAAATCATAGTAGATCAGCAGTTACTGAAATACTCAGACCAGCCCACTGTCACGTTTAAAGTCACCCTTTTTCCCTATTCTGATGCTCGGTTTGAACTGCAGCGGATCGTCTTGACCATGTCTACATGCCTAAATGCATTGAGTTGCTGCCATGTGATTGGCTGATTAGAAATTTGTGCAGTTGGACAGGTGTACCTAATAAAGTGGCCATCTTTAATAATGGAGTTTATATGTTTACATCTTTGTGTATTAACATTGGCAGTCTCTGCTCACGAAAAGGATTCATTATATAGAAAGCCACAGAATTGACATTCAGTCTAACATGGACGCATAAAATGACATGTAGTTGAACTAATCCCTTTAAAAGACTCATCAACTAAGGAGTGTTTTAACCTACCTGGGCTCAGACACCAGGGAAAGGACACATTTATGCTGAGGTCCCACATTTGTCCAGTTCTTTGCTAAGGCTACAATGGCCCCAGCGTCCAGCAGACCATATCCATAAGAATGGCTTACTGTAGGAGAAAAAAAAAAATCAATACTGTTGAAAGTAACAATAGAGGCACTTTTAAAAGACTGACATAATAAGAGCTGAATTAATGAGGTTGAGATCTTTAAGAGATCCGGAGCCGTTTGCTGATTGGTGCGTCCAACGATAACACTATCGATCGCGCCACAAAACGTTCAAGTATCTGAGAAGTGGAAAGAAAAAGCAGACGGAGGGAAAAAAAAGAATGGAGCTGTGAAATGATCGAGATGGGTTTTTACCTCGCCGACCCACTCCATTTATCTTCCAGTCATTGGTGGTGAGGTGGGCAGGGTTGGACGTCCTCACAACCAGATGCTGCATGTCCCTCCAGGTTAGATTTTTACTATGGAGGAAAGAAAAAAAAGCGTCAGTGGCCTTCAAATGTGAGGAACAAAACACAAAAACCGCTCGCATGCTTCACGGCTTTCCAAGATAATCTCTCTTGCCCTTTAATAAAGGTCGCGGATGGCTACAGGTAGAGTCATAAAGGTTATGGTGTTGCTGGAGAATTAATTTAGGAAGATACAAATGAAAATGCAGCTCAATGCATGCGTTTGCTCCGAATGAGAATCTGAAGGTTAACTCTAGTCTAGGGTTGTCTTTTTAGAAAGCCTCGGGTGACTCAAAAAGCGCTGATAAAGAAAGATGACCTCGCTTCAGAACAGGACAGGACAGACCGAGCTCTGGACGACTTACTTGGCCTCCAGGGCGAGGGCGATGATTCCTGCTGCCAGAGGGGCTGAAGCCGAGGTGCCGGTGTGGGAGTCTGTGCACTTCTGCCTGAGGTCTGTAGTGACCTGAAAGCACAAGTAGAGTTGGATGTTTCACATTGCTCATGATATTAGAGGAATGATCACATTATTGTAATAAAATCACTTGAAACTTAAATCAGCTTTGTTGAATTTAGATAAATAATTAGATATTAAGGCCCAATCCCAATTCTCTTTTTTTAACCGTTCCTCATGGCCCTTGAAACGGAGTGTGAAGAGCTTCAAATTTACTCTGAGGAAATGGGACAGCACTAAAACACCATCACCACCTCGTCAAGACCAACGATGAAACTGCTGTAGTTATTCCAGTTACATTTATCTTCAGGAAATCACCAAAGGGAATGATATCATGTTATCATAAAGATATAATGTGGCAATAAGCTCATAACTGTACTGTGAATATACACCGTGGCGATATTCATCTGCGTAAACACAAGAAAGCAACATTAGCGCTGTACCAGACACTGTAAAAAGCTCATTAACAGCCACTGGGCTTTTCTGACAGGGTATTCCAGTGTCATCGAGTGACAGATGTGAAGGTATGTTGTGGGACTACTATACAGGAGTTTGATATTATGGATTATAGATAGCCAAATTTAGCATTTTTTTTTTACAATAAAAAAAAAAAGTATAACTATAAAACACGAACGCTGTTATGAATATATTAAAACATGCTTGCTTATAAAAATTCTTAATAATGGCAAAAAAAAAAAAAACTCATTTGTGTATCTCCTGACTCGCGTGTGCAGCAATGTTGTCATTGTAGCTGGTGTACAAATGTTCATACTCCTTGATTTCAAATGTGGTCCTGGAAAATTTCTGTTTCGAGGGCTATGTAGCGCTTCAGGAGTAGAATTGGGATTGGGCCTAGGAAAAGCTGTCGTTTTCACATCAAAATTTTAACTTTTAACTTAATTGTTTCAGTATGTCAGATGAAATATTTACAAGGGGAAAGCTCAGTTTAAAGGACAGTTCACGCAACAATAACATTATCGCATCATTTACTCTCCCGCATGTGGTTTTAGACCTGTATGAAGAATGCTGGTTTGCTGACACCCATTGACTTTTATAGTAGGGGAAAAAACACTATGGAAGTCAATGGATGCCAACTACTAGCATAGTGTTGTCACAATCCTGCAATTCAGTACTGAAATTTAAAAAAAAAAAACGTCCATTTCCTGTTAACATTTGAGTGCTGTTGAGTGTGTTCTTGAACAGCACTGATTTGCAATTGTGTTCTAGTGCTCAACAGAAATGACCATGAAGGCCACAATTCATCAACGGATCACTCGTATGTCAGCTAATACAGTAGATAAACCAGGTGATTGACATGAATTTGAAACGCTCCAGTGTCCCTGTATCTGTAGCCATGCAACCACCTGTCCACTCGATCCCATTCCCTCTCATCTCTTGCAAGCCATCTCTCCTGCAGTCATACCAACACTGACTCACATAATTAACACATCTCTTGACTCTGGTTTATTCCCCACTACATTTAAGCAGGCTAGGGTAACCCCACTGCTAAAGAAACCCAACCTGGACCATACGCTACTTGAAAACTACAGACCAGTATCCCTGCTTCCATTCATGGCCAAGATTCTGGAGAAAGTAGTGTTCAATCAAGTCCTGGACTTTCTTACTCAAAACAATCTCATGGACAACAAGCAATCCGGCTTTAAGAAAGGCCACTCAACTGAGACTGCCCTGCTCTCGGTCGTGGAGGATCTCAGACTGGCTAAAGCAGACTCTAAATCATCAGTCCTCATTTTGCTGGACTTGTCAGCTGCTTTTGACACTGTCAACCACCAGATCCTGCTATCTACGCTTGAGTCACTGGGCGTTGCGGGCACTGTTATACAATGGTTCAGATCTTACCTCTCTGACAGGTCATTCAGGGTGTCTTGGAGGGGAGAGGTGTCCAACCTACAGCATCTAAACACTGGGGTACCTCAAGGCTCTGTTCTTGAGCCACTTCTCTTCTCCATCTACACATCATCTCTAGGACCAGTCATCCAGAGACATGGATTCTCCTACCACTGCTATGCTGATGATACCCAGCTATACCTCTCTTTTCATCCTGATGATCCCTCGGTTCCAGCTCGTATCTCAGCCTGCCTGTTGGATATTTCACACTGGATGAAAGATCATCATCTTCAGCTGAACCTCGCAAAAACGGAAATGCTTGTAGTTTCTGCCAACCCGACTCTACACCATAACTTTTCAATCCAGATGGATGGGGCAACCATTACTGCATCCAAAATGGTGAAAAGCCTTGGAGTAACAATTGATGACCAACTAAACTTCTCTGACCACATTTCTAGAACTGCTCGATCGTGCAGATTTGCACTCTATAACATCAGAAAGATCCGACCCTTCTTATCTGAACATGCAGCTCAACTCCTTGTTCAAGCTCTTGTTCTCTCCAAACTGGATTACTGCAACTCTCTACTAGCTGGGCTTCCAGCTAACTCTATCAAGCCTCTTCAACTGCTCCAGAATGCAGCAGCACGAGTTGTCTTCAATGAACCTAAACGAGCACATGTCACTCCGCTGCTAGTCCGTTTGCACTGGCTGCCAGTTGCTGCTCGCATCAAATTCAAAACTCTGATGTTTGCCTACAAAGTGACTTCTGGCCTAGCACCTTCTTATCTGCACTCACTTCTGCAGATCTATGTGCCCTCCAGAAACTTGCGTTCTGTGAATGAACGTCGCCTCGTGGTTCCATCCCAAAGAGGGAAAAAATCACTTTCGCGAACGCTCACGCTCAATCTGCCCAGTTGGTGGAATGAACTCCCTAACTGCATCAGAACAGCAGAGTCACTCGCTATTTTCAAGAAACGACTAAAAACTCAACTATTTAGTCTCCACTTCACTTCCTAATCTGCAATTGCCTCTTTGAATATCACACTAACTAACTGTACAAAAAAAAAAAAAAAAAAAACTACTAACACTTCCCTTCTTAGACTTTACAGACCTGAAACTTGCCTTTAGTACTTATTCATTGTTGCTCTTAGTTGTGTAAATTGCTTCCTTGTCCTCATTTGTAAGTCGCTTTGGATAAAAGCGTCTGCTAAATGACTAAATGTAAATGTAAATGTAAAATGGTTAAACTCAGTAAACAGTGGTGAGTTTGTTGAACTGAAGACCTTCACGGCCATTTCTGTTGAGCATGTGAACACAATGGCAAATCAGCGCTGTTTAAGAACGAGCTGAACAGCACTCAAATGTTAACAGGAAATAGATGTTTTTTTTTTTTTTCAGTATCAATTGGTACCGAAATCCAGTATTTTACTGGAATACTATGGAATACTATGGAAGTCAATGGTTACAGGTTTCCAGCTTTCTTTAAAACATTATTTTGTGTTCAACAGAGGAAAAAAGTTTGAACAAGTCAAAGCTGAGCAAAACGATGACAGATTTCATTTATGGAAGTCTATCCCTAAATTGTACTTTTTTAAAAAATTAACTTAACACCTTATTTTCAATCAAGGCAGCTGAGATTAACTACCGATGAAGTGTTGATAATTAAAAATAGCTGTAAGAAATATCATGTCTGCAGGCTGCAGGCTTAGAGTGCTAATTGATTCACATCAAATATAGTCATTTGGTCAGCTTTAGGTTCTGAGGTTTGAAGTCCTAAATTGACAGTATTTTTATTTTTCATGCAATAAGTAATGAGTAAATGATGAGTAACTTTATTGTGCAAAAGTCAATAGGAGCACCAGAAGAGCTTGTCTTGTCAAATCTTGTCGTCAATCCAAGTTGTAAGAGCAACAAATATTAACTTGACTTCTAGTTGATCATTTAAAAAAGTGACAGAAGGTAGATTTTTCTGATGAATCATCTGCTGAACTGCATCACAACCAACACAAATACTGCAGAAGACCTATTGTAACCCGCATGGATGCACGATTCTCACAGAAATCAGTTTTGGTGAAGGAAACATCATCGTTTAGGGGTACATTCAGTTTGGGGGTGTGCGAGAGATCAGCAGAGTGGATGGCAACATCAACAGCCTGAGGTATCAAGACATTTGAGCTGCCCATTACATTACAAACCACAAGAGAGGGCGAATTCTTCAGCAGGATAGCGCTCCTTATCATACTTCAGCCTCCACATCAAAGTTCCTGAAAGCAAAGAAGGTCAAGGTGCTCCAGAAATGGCCAGCCCAATCACCAGACATGAACATTATTGAGCATGTCTGGGGTAAGATGAAGGAGGAGGCATTGAAGATGAATCCAAATAATCTTGATGAACTCTGAGAGTCCTGCAAGAATGCTTTCTTTGCCATTCCAGATGACTTTATTAATAAGTTATTCGAGTCATAGCAGAGATGTATGGATGCAGTCCTCCAAGCTCATGGGAGTCATACACAATTTTCATTATTTTTCCACTGCAGCATGACTTTATATTCTAAACAATACCTTATTTTCAGAGACCTTAATTAGACCTTACTGTCCTAATTAAATAATTAAAAATCAAGCCATGATCATATTTTATTAGAGTAAAATAAATGTAATCTAAAGGCATTTGCCTTTCAGATAAGCCACTTCTGATAATAATTGATCAACTAGAAGTTGTTATTTGTTGTTTCAAAAACTTTGATAGGCAGCAAGACTTTTGTCAGGTAGTGTAGACCTACACAGAACTTCCGTTTGCAGCAGATCGCCAACCACAGTCGCTGCTAGTGTGAATGAGGGAGAAGAGACTGATCTTCTTTTAAAATAAATATCTTCATTTATCAGTGTTAATACTATTAATTATTAAAATTCTATTAAAATGATTAATAATTATTAAAATGCTATTATCGCTTTTTATTAATAACATTTATAATAAATAATTCAAATAAAACCCATTTTATACGCCACCAGTCCTGATCTATTCATGCTACAAATATGACTGACACCTCAAATCATGCAAGTTGTTGAGAAGCGGTCTGCTATTACTTTCCAAACTGATATGATTTACAGTTTTGCCCGGTGAACAAATTGGGTGTAAAAAAAAAAATCCAACAGACTATGCACCACAATTCCATACTGACTTGGGAATTGGAGCTTCTTTCCACTTGGGTCAAAAAAAGCAACCACCCAGAACACCCTAGCAACAGAATATCAATGCCTTAGCAACAACTTGTGCATCAAGGAGCAGCCTTCAAATATCCCTCAGAAAAAAAATGTAAACACTCTATAAAACCTGCTGTTAATCTCCTGCCTGTTAGGCGGTTCATTTAAATGCGGGTATAAAAGAAGGAAAGCCCATCATCTTTTAGCCCCGGAGGTCAGACCGACAGAGCAAAGACAATGCTAGACAAATGCAAACATAAAAGGCTTGACGGGTGACACTTAAAAAGTCAGGCATGGTAGGATGTGCACTGACTGCGACAGGTCTCCTTGTGTGAGACTAATTGCTAAAACTGGCAGACAGGCTGAATGACAGGAGCGATGACAGGCCATTTCGGCAATTGCACACTTAAGAATGGATCCTGGGAGACCACAGGAGAGGGAAATGGCCTGGTGGAGTCTGCTGCAGGGAGGGGGGAACAGCAGGTTATCAGGCTGCTGTCCTTTAAAAAAAAGCACACCACTATTGTAAACACTGGTGTCTGTGTCTTCTTGAATGCGGGACAATGGATGACTCAGTCAGGCACAGGCGGTTAGAGGAACAATGCTTGGGTGTGCGCCTGGGACGGCACTGAGCCGGGTGAAGAAACAAATACCGAATGACACAAAAGAAAAATAAATGTCACGCTATGACAGAGAGAGGTTGTTGTTTTGAATCACAGGGATGTGTGTGTGTGTGTGTGTGTGTGTGTGTGTGTGTGTGTGTGTGTGTGTGTGTGTGTGTGTTTTTGAAAATGGAGTTAAACATTTTATTAAGGTTGTTTGCCCAGACAAATCTCATCAGCATTGCACCAGAGTGTTGTTGTGGTTGCTAAAGCATTTTTGAGTGCTTCTGTTCTGGGGTCAATAAAAAAGTCAAGAAAATGTACTTTTATTTACATCTTACTTCATCACACTTTACCCAAAACTGAAGATTCTCTCATCATTTACTTTCCCTTTAATTGTTCCAAACCCAAATGTCTTTCTTCTGTTGAACACAAAAGAAGATATTTTGAAAAATGCTGGAAACCTGTGACCTTTAACTGCCATAGTATTGGTTCATCCTACTATGGAAGTCAATGGTTAAAGGGCGTTGTGTCAAAATATCATCTTTAATGTTCAACAGAAGAAAGAAACAATAGAGCAGGGGTGCCCAAACTCGGTCCTGGAGGGCCGGTGCCGTGCATAGTTTAGATCCAACCCAGATCAGACACACCTGGGCAAGCTATACAAGTAGGCTTGTTAGAAATGTCCTGGCAGGTGTGTTGAGGCAAGATGGAGCTAAACAATGCAGGACACCGGTGTTCAGGACCAAGTTTGGGCACCCCTGCACTAGAGGGACAGTAAATATTGAGTCATTTTTCATTTTTGGGTGAACTGTATCCCTTTACCTCTTTCACTATCAGCGTTAGTTTTTTTTTTTTTTTTAGTTGCCAGTCACTGGCAGCATTTTGTATGATTTTAACTGAGTTTTACAGCTTTCAGAATACTTTCTGCTACAAATATATGAGCATATTATGTATCAAAATAAACAACAAAGCCTCTTTTAAGCTTTTAAACTTTTTAGTCTATCCCACATGTTTTATCACTTGATTGATTTCTTAAAAAATCTAAATTGACAAAAAAACTAATCATATATCATTATATATATATATATATATATATATATATATATATATATATATATATATATATATATATATATATATATATATATATATATATATATATATATATATATATATATATGCTCCTCTGTCTGTGTGTGCATGTACTGTATGTATAAAACACATACACACATATAACTTGTATGTCATTGATCATTCTGCTGTGGTAAACTCTGATAAAGAAGGGAAAAAGCCAAAGGAAAGGAGTGTGAAATCGGCAGGTTTTCAGGCTATCCTCAATACATCTAGAAGATTCTGTGTATAAAGTAATCTCAATTGTGTCTAAAGCACTTCTTTATCCCAATGGGTTTTAAAATATCCAAAACATGAGGGATCAGAGTCCATCAACATCTGCCTGTTTAGCTGGACACCTCTTCATTTCTTAACATTTGATCTGATCTACATGCATGTTCTTTTTTAAATATATGATCTACACTTTCTATTTCCAACATAGAAGACCTAGAAATCCCATAACTCATTTAGGACAAGCTCTAGGGTTTCTTAACATAATATACCTAAAACATGGATTTCCGTAAAAACTTGTCCATAGCAGGGAGATGTTGTCTCTTAATTTAAAGAGATGTTTAATCAATAAACAGGAAAAAGTACAAATTAAGAGGATGTGTGGTATTCAGAGAAAATATATATTTGCTCAAAATCATGATTGCAATGATTGAATTTACATTTTATTTTCATCTATTTCCATCAACGATATTGCAACATTAATATCACAATTATTGCATGATGATAATGTTTTCATCTCGACATCAGGGGAAAATAACTTGTGTTCTTTAAAAACAAAGAAAAAAACAAAAACCAATAAACCTTCCCACTTCATACTACAGGTAGTCATGATGAAAATTGTGTACGAACTGCTTTAGAAATACAGAATTGGATGGTATATGAAGTATAATTTAAATACTGGATGGAAGTCTATAGCATGAACCAACATACAGTGGGGAAAATAAGTATTAAACACATCACCATTTTTCTAAGAAAACATACATCTAAACGTGGCGTTGCCTTTTAAATTTTCCTGGATGTTGATAGTAACAAAACCAATTAGTTTCCAAATCAAGTTATGTATAATCAAATGAAATGGCACAGGGTGAACACATGAAGAAAGGAAGGTTTAGAAAGGTGGTGAAAGCCCAGACAGCAGCTGAAGTCTCTCAGTAGTTCTTCAGCAACCCTCTGCTCTTCCTTATTGTAAATGAATATTAGCTGCTTCAGTCCAACATCTAAATTAGCAGGAGGATGAAGATGAAACCAGGGTGGACATTTCAGCAAGACACTGATCCAAAACAGAGCCAAGGAAACTCTTAAATGCTTTCAGGGTAAGAAAATCAAGCTGTAGAATGGCCCAGCCAATCACCTGATTTGAATCCAATAGAAAACACAAAGTAAAGATCAAGTTTCATAGACAAGACCAACAGAACTCTGTTAAGTCTTTTTTGATTTGTTGACAAACACAAAGATTTAACCGAGCCATGCATGAAAGGTTACGCTTTTTGAAGCTTCAAGCACTTGAAGGGCCACAATGAAGAAAAACATTTCCAGTATCTTCCACCCTCACTAGTGACCACAACACTCATTGACAGCCAAAAAGCTTAGAAGAACTTTAAAGCCGTTGCAGTATTTTTTCCATGAATTGGCTTGGCAGTTTATCTTCTGATCTCCTTTATTTTTGGAATCGATTCGCTACGCCACTTCTTCAATTAAAGGATAACTGTTGCTGATTTTCTGGAGGCGGAAAGAGAGAGAGAGAGAAAGAGGGACTCACAATCTGTTTCTCATTGACGCCTCCGCTGCTGTAGGTTGAGGCGAGGGTGGATGAGCAGGCCTCGCTGTACCAGGGCACGTTGCCGTTTTGCGTACTGCTGCTGATGGACAGAGTGTAGATGCTATTGGTGTAGCCGTCGCAATTGCAGCTGTCCTTCATGCGGCCACCGTTCCCCGAAGCCCACACAAAGATGGAGCCCCGTCCACCACGGCCCTAAAATTACAGGAGGAAAAGAAACATTCTTGTTTTAAATATGAGCAAAATCTGATTTTCCAGAATGCACTAATCCTGGCCCTAAACTGACCCACAGAGACAAAAGACGCAGCAGAAACATTTCAGTTACTCAATGTACATGATCCCTGTGATGATGAGCTGTGATGTTGTGAAATCGGGTTGACATCAGAACCCAAGAATAGGCCAATGACCAACATACAAACTAAAATGAACCAAATGTCAACGCTAATGTTCCAGCTCGAAGTTGTGTGGACGTTACTACTATGACGTCTATCAGACATTGGATTTGTCAGTATTTAACATCAATACGACGTTAGTTTAAGATGTTGGCTCGATGTTTGATTTTGTCAATTTCCAACACAATCAATCAAATATCAACGTCATTTGACGTTATTATTGGACATCAAAATAAAGTTGTCTTTTTTTTCTATTTATTTTTTTATTAGAATATGCAAAAATCATACAAATACAAGAAACCATCAACAAATAACAAATACAAAGCAACAAAACAAAAACAACAACAATATAGTCAGGTACTGGTATGTGCGTAAGTGTGCGTGTGTGCTTAAATGCTGGATAAACATTGAACTTTGGGTCAGCTGACGTCACGACCTAAATCTAATCTAGTATTAATGTTGTGTGCCTGCTGGGATGCAAATAAAGGATATTGTCAAATTATGCTTAAAAGTTTCCCATTCACGGACAAATGCCAAATTCTTCATTCAATTCAAGTTTCATTGACTCAAAAGCTAATTTCCATGACCTACAATGAATTTTGCAAAAAAACCTGCAATGGTGCTTGACATAATATTAAAGAGCAATAATGTACAATTTACCTCAGATTTGACATTTGTTTCAAAATCTCTCTCTTCCAGTTAATACGGTTCGTTTGGTATATGTAAAACCCGCAATTGTGCTCAGATTTGTGCCATTGGCCCGAGATCTCCTGAATGAGCTGGTATTGGCTTGATTGTAACGAACTCTGAAGTGGATCGATTGTAGTAAGAAAGCAAAACGATCCAACAAACTAGGTTAAATCACACTGTATTATGGTTATGTAATAGCCATATACTGTGTGTGTGTGTGTGTGTGTGTGTGTGTGTGTGTGTGTGTGTGTGTGTGTGTGTGTGTGTGTGTGTATATATATATATATATATATATATATATATATATATATATATATATATATACATACATATATACATATATATATATATATATATATACATACATATATACATATATATATATATATATATATACATATATACATATATACACACACATGCAGCTGTATATGAAAAGATAATTTTGGGTAGGACGGGATGTCATTCATACCAGTGGATGTGCGGTTCCTGTCGAATATGACAGTGAAAGCATGCTGAAATATTACAGAGTGCTGTTTATTCGTAAGGAAAATTGACAGAAATCATCATCTGATGGTTTTTCCATATGTTAATCTTATAATATTTTATATTAGACCTATTGCTTTGTTCATTTCCGCACTGACACCTCGAAAGAAAGATCAACATTGATCTGCTTCATGATCTGACTGCAGTCTTAGTTCATCTGTTATTTCTCTTTAAAATTTAAGCCTATAATGCAGTGATTCTCAAACTTTTTTTTATCAAGTACCAGCTCAAAAAAAAAAAAAAAGTCTCTTCAAGTACCACAATAATAACCAGTATTAAAATACATAGCGAAGTAGGCCCAGTAAAGCAGCAACAGCTCTGCATAGTTTAAAAATGTGGCAGATTAACTACTATTATTAAGAATTTGTTTAATTATCAGCCACTTTAAACATTATAAATAGTTTGAACATTAACACTGTACTATGCTTATATGTAAAAAGACAAACAAAGAAAATAAAACCTTAATATTTAAATTAACATGTGCTTTTATAAGTTCATTAAAAATGGTAGGCTACTGTTCTTAAAAGGTAAAAAAAACTGCTGTACTTAAATGTAAAAGTGTTAACCCAGTGCAACTTCCCAGACTACAGCACGGTATTTTATGAATGATAAATGATTGTTTTGTCAGTATTAATGTGTATATCAATGTCTGAAACTTAATAATAAGAAGACATCTGTAGTATGTGCCAGTGCAGAATGATGATGCATGTTCAAAAAAGGCTGCTATGCATGTTATGCTGCATGAATTCCAGCAAAACTCTGCAGTCAGATCTCCTTCGAAAAAATTTCACGTACAAAAGTGGAACAAATTGGAAAAGATCAGATTCCATGCAATCTGTGCCGTTCACACGGTCATCACAAAAACACATTTTATTCAGATATAAACAAAAAAATAACTAAATAAAAAATCTGATCTGGGCCATATTTGTCTGCAGTTTGAATGTAGCCTAAGTGCTTGCATTTCTCTTCATGCAGTCTAATGCTAAAAGCCAGATGCGAGCGCAGCGCTGCCAAGTCTGAGACGGGAGGATTACCGGTGACAATACCCAAAACAACTGGATAATATTTGTGATGAGTGGGATTTGAAAGAGAGGGTCTCCCAGAAAGGATGTTCAAAGTGTCACGGACTATTGAAGCGATATCGTGGTTTGGACCAGATGCTTTTAAAAGGACCTTGTGGGACGACGCTAATGTTCTCAAGTCATTTATCATGCATGTTTATTTTCAGGCGCAAATGAAAGACACAAACAGCGCTGGTCTTTTTCTTTGCGGTCATATGAAGCGCAGTAATGCAAACTGTCAGGGCCGATAATGAGCTCGTGAAAAATGCACGCAGCACATTAACGAGGCATGTTTCAATAGCCGTATGACTTTCATTTCAGCATGTTGCCAGCAGCGCAAATAATCTGATTCAGATGCTGTTTGCTCATTATCTTTGATCGCCGCTGCTCTTTATACTGTACCTTACAATTGCAACAATGCACTAAATAAAAAAAGTCTGCAGGAGAAAAATAGCGTGCTGAGAAAGTCAAAGTTTGGCTCTGTCTTGGGGTTTACGGCGCACACCTGCTTGATTGTGGCCATTTATTTACACAGAACTGAGCTCCATTTGCATTGGCCTTCTCCACGCAACATGGATCCTGTTTCCCCAAACAAATCTGCTGGCACACGCTAAACACTCATGGTTTGGACGTTAGAAACAATGACTATAAATTGTGGATAATAATGGACGGCAGTGGAAAACACCAGGCTTTTTCCTTTTGCCCTTGTGCCACTTATTTATATGAAAAGAGAACTTTGTATTGTGTCTGTACTTTTAAAAGAACAGCAGATCTGATTTAATTCAGTCATGTTAATGTGATTTGTATATTTGGAAATGATTCTGCATAATGCATCTCTTGTCTGTGGCATATAAATGTCATTGGAGTATTAAAATGATTGCTAAAAATTGACTTCAAACTTGATGTTTACAGCAAAATCACTAATAGATAGCTCAGAAAATTATCAAACATGAAGACTATCAAACATTGCTACAAACTTATCACTAGTTTTACCCTACTTGGTTAACATTGCAAATCTCAAATGGACTCTACGTATTAGTTTAGACCAGAGACAACCAAACTAGGGCCTGGGGGCCAAAGCTGGCCAATGGTAACCTCTAATTGGGCCACCCAGAACAAAATGATGATGATGATGATGATGATGATGATAGAGAAGTGGTTGGAGGAAATGTCAGAGATTGTCATTTCTTATTTAACAAAACCTTGGTGAAACTTTAGGTCACAATTCATGATATTAACAAACCATTAACTAACACTACTAGCTTAATAAACCACTAATTAGCTCTTTATGAATTGTTTTTGGGTAGGATTGGGGATGATAAGATCATACTTTATAACTAATAACAAACAGTTCATATCTTAAGTTGGCAGGTAATAAGCCAGTAGTTAAAAGCATGAATAGTGACCTAAACTAAAGTGTTATCAAAACCTTTTGTTTGTTGCATTGTTGAGTACAAACAAAGCAAACTAAACTTAATTGTCGTAAACTAATACATTTTTTGTAAATCACAAATACTCTCAGTCTCATCTGAGCAATAGAGGAAATTGCGCAAGACATCGGTGAGCAAACCAAGGCAAAGGCAGGTGCAGCTTGACTAGTGTATTTCTATTTAGTAATAAACTGCACTGTGAGAATGTTCTGCATTCGTTTATATGATTTAAAGTAATGTTTTCTAATTATTTTTAAATGTTATAAAATAAGTTAGGAAATTACCTCAGCAACTTTAATGCAATACAGTTTGGTACATTGTTTTTCCATTTAATTCCTCTTTATTTCTATAGCACTTTTAGTAGAAAATTAAAATTATTATGCAACATCACCATGGCAAAGACAAAAGAAATCAGTTATTAAAACTATTATGCATAAAAATGGTTTAATAATATCGTCTATCCATTAAGCAAGACTTTAAAAAAATAGAAAACATTTTTTTTTTTAGCATTAAGTATTGCTTGTGATTCATATCAGCCCTGAAATGTAACCACACAGTGGGTCTAGCATACCAAATCTCCTGCTAGCGTTTTCCCCATAAGGTCTGCTCCTATAAAATCCATCCACGACACACTGCGGTAGGTAGGAAGTGCCTTGGCAAGGCTCTCCACCATTGTCCTCCCTCTTTGGGCCATGGCCAGATTCAGGAAACCTCAGCGCATGTTCATGTGCGAGTGAAGGGCTGAAACTAATGCCGCTCCATGATAGCAGTTTAGCTCAAATGGCGTTAAGTAATTAGGAATTAAGAATGTCAATACTGTTCACGCTCTGGAAAATCCACATGAAGACGTCTCGCTGAAAGATTGCCATTTAATGTGACATTTAAATTAAACAAACTTCACTGTGACAAGTTAGCACTTTCATGACTCGAGGCTCTCTTAAATGAAGTGTGCCGAAATCAAACACTGAGCATCTTCCTCTGACATCACCGACTTCAAAGCAAATCCACTTAATTCAATTGAAGCGCACATTTATGCCCTCTGAAATGCCGCTGCTGGTAAAAGTGTTGAGGTTAAGAGGCGAATTCAGCCACAGATTGGGCAGTTTCAGCACAGGAATATCAATGAAAACACGTCTACTGTTTGTGGCACGGAGCAATTGATGTAGATAATGGCAGGAAACAGCAAAAATAGCCCATGAGTCACAGAAGCAAATATAGATGGCATAGAAAACTGGACCTCTTTCATTGCTCTTTATGTAGACGTTCAAGTAAATAAAAACAAATAAATTAATTATAAAAATCCTCTGTATTTAGGGAAATGTGTAGGCTTTATACTGGTTTCTTGGCATCAATGCCAAATCAAAACCTCAGGCAATAATTAAACAACCTCAAATGACTAACGATTCTACTCGAAAGATTCATTGTTTATAATAAATGTATGATTATCACATTACCCTCCTGGGAAATTGTAATTTATTTTCAATCATTTACTGAGTCCTGTATAATAGAGTCAAGATTTTATTGCATTTTAAACCAAATAGTTTTAATAAGTAAGTAATTTCGTTTTTAGCATGGTGGCTAAATGAGTAGCACTGTCGCATGACAGCAAGACGGTTGCTGGTTCAAGTCCCGAACTGGGTCAGTTGGTATTTCTGTGTAGAGTTTGCATGTTCTCCCTGTATTCGCGTAGGTTTCCTCCAGGTGCTACGGTTTCCCTCACAGTCCGAAGACATTTTTCAGAAGAGGCTGCACTATGGCATGTTTCAGTTGTGAAGGCACACCTCAAGAAACAAGACTCTTATTTAGAGCTGTGCGATAAATCAAAATTGAATCGCAATCGCAATTCAAAACATTGCGATTAAATAATTGCAAGAGGCTGTGATATGAAATATATATGTATTATTTAATTTCTCCTGCGCAGAGCAAATGTGTGACAACAGGTGTCCTGACATTTTATCCTACCCATCAGATTATGCTACTAACACTGTATTTGAATGGTTCTGAGGTTGCGGTTAGGTAGGCAATATTACAGCTTCATATTACACTAATATACATTAAAATTTACACTGGTAGCAAAAATGGATGGGTAGCATATTGAGTCATCAAAATATGCCACCTACTTTTTGAATGGACAATTTGACAAGTTAGGACGAATTGACAGAGCTTACTAGCCAATTGAGTGAGCACACTTTCATTCTGCCCAATCAGATTTGTGCAACTATGAACTACAGCCATAATAAAAAACAAACAAACAAGCCGCTGACAAGTGGGAATATGGCATCTGCTGCTTCAGAAGCATTAATAGACGAATTAATATCAAAGAAAACCAGCATTTGTAATGTGGGAATATTTTGCTTTCAAAGTCACAGACACCAAACAAAAGCAGGTCATTTTTAAGAGCTGTCACAGAATTGTTCCCACGGCTTACAGATTATTGAGCTGAAACTTGACTACAAGATTAAATTGGAAATCCAAATCGCAATATCTGTCAAAATAAATAAATAAATAAAAATGAAAAACCACAATTAGATATTTTCCTCAAACCGCACAGCCCTACTCTTATTAATAATGGCTAATAATCTCAATGGTGACTTAAAAAAACTTTGAAGGGAAAATATCCAATGGACAGCTGCTGAGTTTTAACCAGCCTACTGCATCAGTCAGAGATAAGAGAGACAGGTTTGAAACTAACTATGTGTAACTAAGTGCAGCTGTTATTTAGTTATTCCAATGAGTTATTACGGATAACATCCAGATAAGAGGGAGGGTTCTCTAGCATTGTTAGATGTTGATCATTAATGTACAAATGTTTAAACGGATCAATAGAAGAGCCCCTATCAATGAAACCGTCAGAAGACAATAGATGAGTTGCTTATTTCGTGGGTAAAAGTGCTCTCAAAAGTGATTGCTTTATGGTCTGAAAATCCCATATCATCTAATGCAATATTGCAGACTGATAAACCGTATGACAAAACACAACCCAACGTGTGCCCATGGTTTTGAGTGGGCCCCTGCACATGCTGTCAAATTAAAAGAGCCAATGAGATTCAAGAAATCGTTTGGGCAGCAAACATGACTATTAAAATCCTTCAAAATTCAAATGTTATCATTTCTTGGTAAAAGACTGCTCAACAAGTCCCCAGACTGTTTAATAAAGTCTTTAGTAGACCTGGGAGGACGATAGATTAATGCACACAGGATGCTCTTATCTGAAACATTTGTAACTCAAAGCTGGAGAAAGTATAAACATGCAGATGCAGGAAATCAAATACATTTTTTTAAATTGTTGCAAGACTTCACCCTCTGCCAGAATGCCTCGGATTATAAAATAAGTTTGACTGATTTCTTTTCTCTTTGCCACACGTTTTCGGCTTAACGTAAAATTTAAAGGCTTAACTACGTTTAATAACAAGGTTAATCTAATTGAAATGAGTCTTTCTCCAGAAAAAAAGGAAGAAAAAATATATAAGGAAATACTTTGAAAGGTTTCCTTGCTCTGTTAAAAATCACATGAGAAATATTTTTAAAAAATTAATTTCTGTGTGCAAATACAAACTGATTAGATCAGTATTTACTGATTGAATTGCATAAAATGCAATGCCTTTGATGCATTTACCTAATTTAATATGTAAAAACATTAACAATTTGATACATTTAATTAAATTGCACACATGATCCAGCTTGATGAACAATGTTGTTTACTATGCTGACATGTTAAACATTTGTCAACGATAACACATATTTTGCATATCCATATAATTTAGAGCATCATTAAATATAGTCTGATTAATTATAATGGCTGAGAGAGGGTGGGAAAATTTAGAACATAAATTATGACTAGGCTTGACGCACACACGCACGCACGCACGCACGCACAAAGATGAAAAATGCAGACTGTTTGTTTTTCAGGTGTGAATGACAAAAAAAAAACTGCAACAACTTCAGATGAAAGAAAAGCCAAACCTCTATTACGCCGCGTTGGAAAGCCTCTTTGGCCAATTTTGCAGGCCCATCCACAGTTTTGCCGTCATCTTCGGGTCCCCAACTGGCGCTGTAGATGTCAATGTGTTGTGGGTTGAGACTGAGAGACTGAGCCTCCACCACATCAGTGACTTCTCCATCCAGCATACGCACACCTTAAATACACAGAGCAATATACACATTAGAGACAGAACAAAATCACACTTAACTGCACACTTTTCTATGTCCAACAGCAGCTAGAAGCTACAGGGTCACTGCTGTAATCCATTATTTAGATAAGATGATTCCACTTAAGAATTGCAGGGATGGACATTATAGGATTTTATTTGCACACACAAAAACAAATAAAAGAAAATAATAGAGAGCAGAAGAAAAAAACATAACTCTGACCGACTCTGTGTGAAGTTATGTGCACCTTAGTTACTAAAGACAAACACTGAGAAGCACTGAAATAAGTCCAATTAGACTGGAATAACTTAGTAATTAAAATCCAAATTTAGTGTAATATTAGTACAATCAGCAGTAATAATAAATAATAAAGCAACAGAATTTAATTGGTTTTCAACCAGAAAAACCAGCATGATAATGATAATAATAATAAGTATTGTTTTACTCCTGTTTTTAGAGCCATGTGGACTAATCAGATCAAATCAAATAAAGATAGAAAGAAAGATAGAAGAAAAGAAAGCAAGATGATGGATTAGATGGAGCAAGAAAGATGGATTATAAAAAAGAAAGAAAAGAAAGATGGAAGGAAACAGAAAAGATGGAAAGAAAGGAGAAACTAATGAAAGAAAGAAAAAAGAAAGAAAGAAATGAAGAAAGGAAACAAAGATGTAAGGAGAGGAAAGAATGAAAAAAGAAAAGAAAAGAAAGGGAATGCAAGAAAAAAGAAAGAAGGAAAAGAAAGAAAGAAAGAAAGAAAGAAAGAAAGAAAAGGATGAAAGGATGGAAGAAAAGGAAGAAGAAAAGAATGAAAGTAAAAGAAAAGAAAGGTGGAAGAAAGGAAAGAAGGAAGGATGGATGGAAGGAAAGAAGAAAAGAAAAAAAGCAAAGAAGGATGGAAGGAAAGAATGAAAAAAAATTAAGTAAAAAGAAAAAAGAAAGAAAGATAGAGAAAGGGTGGAAGAAGAAAAGTCAGGAAATAAAGACATTGTGCCAAAACTAAATTTAACTATTTTTTCTGCTGAAGACAAAAGTAGCTATTCTGAAGAATGTTGGCATTCATTGACTTCCACACAGTGGTAAAAATACTATGGAAGTCAATTACTACCAGTTACCAACATCTACAATGTTTTTTGAGTTTGGCAAAAAACATTGTAGAAATAATTAATAAAAAGTCATCAAGGGTTGTAACCATTGGAGGCTAAACGCTGAAAAAAAGCCCTCTAATTAATAATCCAGTTGATTATATTTCTATATTTATATGCACACACACTGATGGAATGATACACTAATCATAATCAAATCTGACCTGCCAAGAAAATTAATTCACCCCCCACACCCAGATTCTATAAATTGAAGTAACTATATACATCAATTACCACTGCATCTAAGAGAATGTGCAGACAGACATGCAATCAAACTAAGCGTACAGGAAGCAGCCATTCTGAAGATTGAACATCCGGCCCACACAGAACTTAGACGAGGTGCACAAACACACAGTGCTGCAAATAAAAGCACATTTCAAAGCAAAAGTCTGTGAGCTTGTGTTCGAATTTGGAGTTCATTCAAAGTTGACGAGCGACTGCATTCTTCTCTTTACAGACACTTCACAACAGACAGGGCCATCTTATCTTTCTTCCACTTCCCTGCACAAAAAGGAAACTTAAGCCCAATTGGGGTTTTGGAAAAGGAACCAAGGAATTTGAGCCAAAATGTCAAAGGTGTGGAGTTTGTTGTGATCCCAGCATCAGAATTGTTGTTGCCCACAGCTCTTAGGTTTTAAGTGGTTAAAGAAAATATGAGAAATCAGAGTCGGACATCTTGAAAACAATGTGAATCACTCCTTTGATACACAAGGGGGCGAGGTTACTCAAGGCTGCCCTCATACGGGTTAGTGCAAATAAACAAAAGTTCACAGCGGTTTCAGGTTTTCCAAAGCTATCCAAGCAGACAATACCGCAAGCAAACCCACAAATACAGAAAGAATACAGCATGTCTTGGAAAGGATGGATGTTTTTATCATGTATGTAAATTTCAAAACCCCCAAATATCAAAGGGAATTCTGGATATGATTACTTTTAAGAAAATGGGAAGGAATAACAGATACACACTAGAGGGTTAATGTCAGGAGAACCTTTTTAAAGTTCACAAAAAAGCTAAGATTTCAAAATGCAAAATTTCCAACGAGTTGTTGAAAAACAAAACAAAAAGCAAACTTTAAAAAGTGAGTAAATCCATTGCAACTTGGATTTATAAAGTTGACTTAAATTTTTTTTTTTTTTAATTATGCACATACTTCGTTTACTTAACTTTAAGGCAATGAGTTTATTCACTAAAGTAAAAAGAAAGAAAGAAAGAAAGAAAGAAAGAAAGAAAGAAAGACAGAAAGAAAGAAAAAGAAAAAAAGAAAGAAAGAAAGAAAGAAAGAAAAAGAAAAAAAGAAAGAAAGAAAGAAAGAAAGAAAGAAAGAAAGAAAGAAAGAAAGAAAGAAAGAAAAAGACAGAAAGAAAGAAAGAAAAAAGAAAGAAAAAAAGAAAGAAAGAAAAAGAAAGAAAAAGACAGAAAGAAAGAAAGAAAGAAAGAAAAAGACAGAAAGAAAGAAAGACAGAAAGAAAGAAAGAAAGAAAGAAAGAAAGAAAGAAAGAAAGAAAGAAAGAAAGAAAGAAAGAAAGAAAAAGACAGAAAGAAAGAAAGAAAAAAGAAAGAAAAGAAAGAAAGAAAGAAAAAGACAGAAAGAAAAAGAAAGAAAAAGACGGAAAGAAAGAAAGAAAGAAAGAAAGAAAGAAAGAAAGAAAGAAAGAAAAAGACAGAAAGAAAGAAAGAAAGAAAGAAAGAAAGAAAGAAAAAGACAAAGAAAAAGAAAAAGAAAGAAAAAAGAAAGAAAGAAAGAAAGAAAGAAAAGAAAGAAAGAAAGAAAGAAAAAGAAAGAAAGAAAGAGACAGAAAGAAAAAGAAAGAAAAAGAAAGAAAAAAGAAAGAAAAAAGAAAGAAAGAAAGAAAGAAAAAACGAAAGAGCAAAGACATAATAAAGGAGCAAAGAAGCAATGGAGGAAGTAAAGAAAATAATGAATGAAGGAATGAAGGAAAAAAGAAAGAAAGAAAAAAGAATGAAAGAAAAGAGGAGGGAAAGAAGGAAAAGGAAGAAGGAAGGAAAGAAAAGAATGAACGGAGGTAAGATGCAAGAAAAAAAAAGAAAGAAAGAAAGAAGAAAGGAGGGAAAGAAGGACACCTTAATTAAAAGCAACAACGATCACCTAAAGCAACAACGATAGGAAAATTACGTTTTTTCCCCTAAAGTGACTTTTATTATTTACAGGCAAGCCTGAAATTATTCATACCACTAGCAAAACTCTGACTTCTCATAAAAGAGTAGGGGTGTTGCCCCGGTGTCCTGGCAAAATTCCCTTTCGGCCCTTAACCATCATGGCCTCCCAATCATCCCCATCCACTGAATTGCCTCTATAACTGTCTCTCTCCTCCACTAATAGCTGGTGTGTGGTGAGCGCACTGGAGTCGTTGTCTTGTGGCTGCCGTCGCATCGTCCAAGTGGATGCTGCACACTGGTGGTGGTGTGGAGAGACCCAACCTCATTATTGTGGAGCGCTTTTATCGTGTGTGGCCATACACCCAATGAGCTTTATAAATACACATTACATTATCATTACATTCTTGATCCATGGGGTCTACGACGTTCTTCCCAGCCCATCGAACCTGTACATATGGGGCAGAGTAGAGACACCTGCAAGCCTGCTGTGTTCCAAGCCAGGGACACTAGAACATATTTTGAGCAACTGCTCCAAGGCAATAGGTGAAGGTCGGTATCGATGGAGACACGATCAGGTCCTTAAATCCATTGCTGAGGCAATCAGCAAGGGAATCAAGGACAGTCCATACCGCCAAGCCACGGCCAAGCTCATTCAGTTCATCAAGGAAGGACAAAGGCCAGAGAGAACAGCAAAGATCTGCTCTGCTGGGTTGTTCTCCAAGGCCCAAGACTGGGTGATGTCAGTTGATCTTGAGAGGCAGCTAAAGATTCCACCACACAACACCCAGTCTAAGTTGAGACCTGACATAATCTTGGTCTCTGAGGCCACAAGGCAATTAATCCTGCTGGAGCTAACTGTGCCCTGGGAGGAGAGGATGGAGGAGGCTCAGGAGAGGAAGAGGGGAAAATACCAAGAGCTAGTGGAGCAATGTCGGGTGAATGGATGGAGGACCAGGTGCATGCCAGTGGAAGTGGGCAGTAGGGGATTTGCCAGCTACACCCTGAGCAAGGCCTATGGTACACTGGGAATAACAGGCACAAACCGAAGAAGAGCCATAAGCAACAACGTGGAAGCAGCGGAAAAAGCATCCAGATGGCTCTGGTTGAAGAGGGGGGAACGGTGGGGGTAGTAGCATGCCACTTGGACACAGGCCAGGGTCTGATCAGCCTCGGTCGGGTCGCCTGGAGGAGGGTGTCTGTTGCAAGACCCGAAACACCACGTGAGTCCAGGAAACAACACTGATGATGTATCCAAATGTTGTGCATCTGAAGATGTTTCTGTAGCATTACTTGAAAAATAAATAAATAATAATAATAATAATAAGTTACATTCATTAATTTTACAGAGGTCGCCACAACGGAAATAACTGCCAACTACTCCACTATATGTTTTACACAGAATGTGTAAAAATTTGAATTTACTAAGCACTGAACCACAATGCCACCTTTATCTAAATATAGCAAGCTTATTTTAGTGTAAGCAAAAGAAAAGGTTAGTGATTTTAGCTTTTTAAAGCAACCTGTGAGCTTCAGTCCAGACAATACCACAAACAAAACCACAATTACAGAAACACACAGAAAAATTTCTTGGGAATTATGAATGCTTTTATAAACCAAGACAAAAAAACACTGGATATGATTACTTCCCAGGAAAAGAGAGTGCACAGACACATGTATGCACTGTGGTAATAAAAGCAGGGATGTGTGTTTTTTTATTATTGAGACAGTAAATACAAACAACCTACAGTATCTCTCCTCAAAATGCAACAACAAAGCAATTTCAACAATGCACTCCACTGCTTCCTCCAAGTCTTCCGAACCAATATTGCTGCTTAATGAGTTCTGGCAGAGGAATTAGCCGCGTTGTGTGCCTGCCATCTCCGCTAGTGTGCTGCCATCTCCACATTCAGCTTTCCTGCGTCTGCCATTTCAGGCTGATGTTATGGGTCATTTGTCCAAAAAACCTTCCATTCTCTCGGTCCCCTCATGGTCCTTTAGGACAAGGATCTGCAGCTTATTAAGCAAAGTTTTCCCCCATGGATTCAAGGTGAAATGGGTACTGCTTCTCATTAGGAGACTAATTTAAAAAACAGATGCTTTAGAGAGAAACTAAAGCAGAGCTGACAAAAAGAGAGAGAGCAAGCGAGAGATGGACCATAATTCACTCTCCATCTGCATATGAAGGCAGATTTGACACGTAGCTTTCATTTAGTGCAAGGAAATGTGCAGTAAAATAAAACTATCACAGTGCTAAGGTGTATTGGGTGTTTGCTAACTAAACCCATTTCCCTATAATACACCCAAAGGCCCGGTTTACACCTGCTGTTAAGATGCGATTTGGGCGATTGGTGCACAAGTAGACGAGAGAGACGCATTCACATTTACTCCTGGTGTTTTAAAGTCATTTCACTTCCCTGATTTCTAAGAGGGGAGGATCTATGGGTGAATGCATGTATGGGTTTTATGATTTAATTAACTCATAACTCATTCATTTTCCTTCAATTCAGTCACTTGTTTATCAGGGGTGCCCACAGCAGAATGAACTGCCAACTATTCCGGCATTCGTTTTACGCAGTGGATGCCTTACCAGCCACAACCCATTACTAGGAAACACACACTCTCATTCACACATGAATTCATACACGACGGCTAATTTAGTTCATCCAATTCACTTATAGCGCATGTCAAACTACTATAAGTGGTCCTCTGGGTGCTCCAGTTTCATCCACAGTCCACAGACATGCACTATAAGTAAATTGGGTAAACAAAATTGGCAGCAGTGAATGAGAGTGTGTGTGAATGAGAGTGTATGGGTGTTTCCTAGTACTGGGGTGCAGCTGGAATGGCGTCCGCTGCGTAAAAACATATGCCGGAATAGTTGGTGATTTAATTCACTGTGGCGACCCCTGATAAATTAAGGACTAAGCTGGAGGTAAATGAATGAATGAATACCTGAGGCAGGGCTGGGCGGTATATCGAGCTCTGGGGATATATCGATATGATTCCCCAACGCGATGCGGTATTATCCAATATCTTTCATATCGATATGGCCAGACGTGTGCATTCTGCATGAAACCGACCACTCCGAGGTAGCACGCGAGCTCCACTTGCACAAATGTGCGCATGCTCAAATGTATGATTCACTCTCTGAGTCATACAAAAGATTTGTTCAAAATGAGCGAATCGTTCAAGAACGACCCATCACTGACGCGACATGGAGGAACATGCAGTGCTGGTGTTGTATCGAAATATGACTCGAAATATAACTCCCTGGATAAATCTGACTCCCCCCTCGTGTGCACACAAGTCTCACGGAGCCTGCAGCTGTCAGAGCGGTTTATCTCAAACCTTTTATCGATCATTTCTTCCGCAATTGACAGCAAGAACGAACGTAGAGGCCTTGTCAAATTGACAAGCAGCAACTGTGTTCAAAAGAATTAAAAACGCCAAAATGGGACAAAATTATACTGCATTTTGAAATGACACCACCTCATATTCTCTGATTATAAGTTCAGTATTAATTACACAAAGATGTCTACTTTACATTTACGTTATAACACATTTAGCTCTGCGTTCTGCTCTTGTATGGCATATTGACTTGAATTCTGATTATATTCTAATCAGTTATTTATTTATTTACTTATTTATTCTGTTGTAAAGATTTATTTATTTTAGCCCCTTAACTGGAAGACGTGATTTGACTTGTGTTTGTGCCTATAGTGTACAAACGGTTAGTGGTTTAAACGATTATTAAAAAAAAAAAAAAGTGGAGAAAAAAAAAAGTGGAAAAAAAATAACGTGCATTTGTTTAATATATATATATTGTTTAATATAGTTTTAATAAAGACTAACTGTCAAGTAAACATTTATGGGAAAATACCGCATATATATTGTATACCGTCAAAACTCCTAAAAATAAAGAGATATGATTTTTTTTTTGCCCATATTGCCCAGCCCTAACCAGAAGTACTCCAATTCTTATACTTCAATTTGCTAGTCTGGTTTGTATCCATGTCTTCTTTATCCTTCTTTTCTATTGTATAACCAATTGTTTTCTACATAGTCATTATCTTTAAATACTCTTTGAAAAGAGGGCTTAACATCAAGCAGAGCTTCACTGCAATGTCGACTGTAACTTTTGCGCAACTCCTTATTTTTTTTTTTATGCATTCCGACTGGCTGTCAGTGTTTAATCATTTATTAGGGGAAAAAATCATTTTTGAAAGTGATCCAAATAATATTGTTTCTCTACATCTTTATAGTCAAGATCTATACTCTGCTGTTTTACATTCAGAACAATTTTTAGTACTCTATCATTATCCTTTTTTCCAGTTTTGACTATTCATTAAACCATTAAAGCGTTAAATTAAAATGGGGAATTGATATCAATTGACAGCTTTAAAAACAGAGACACATTGTGCACCTGACGTTTTGCAAGTACTTATAGGACAAAAATAGATGTTTCATTCACACTATTATGATAATAAATCACAGAGCCTGATTTGTGTGATGTTTTACTGAAACACAAGAAAAAGTGCAAAGTCTGTAGCCTACATTTCAAATCATTTGTATGCCAAATAAATATGCGTTGCTAACATTTCTGTAAAAAAAAAAAAAAAAAAAATAATATATATATATATATATATATATATATATATATATATATATATATATATATATATATATATATATATATATATAAATAAAAATTTAGTGTTAACCTGTCTTCTCAATTACAATCTATACTGATATGGATTCTTAAATCTCAATATTAAATCCGTATACTAAAATATTTGAAGTCTCTTGTAATCAATAACAGTCTTTCTACTGTCAAAAGATTGCTTACAATAATACCTTATTTAGCTCAGAAAAGCATTTAACGTCCAATTATCTTCATTAGTAAGCTAGAAAAAAATGACCCTAGAGGGCAGTATTTTGTCAAACATACGCAGTTGTACATATTAAATTATATATTTAGTTGTTTAACCTATGATGTCTTCATTGTTTAACGTATTATTTGATTGAGTATCTCTTTTGAAAGCTTTACTTGTTCAACTGTTTGTTCTGTTTCGGATTTACAAATAAATGTAATTAAATTGAAATATTCAAAAATAATAAATAAACTAAAGGCTAATAAATAAATACCTACAATAAAATAAAAAAAATTAATTTAATTAATTAATTAATAGATAAAATGAAAAAAATTTAATTAATTAATTAATTGAATTAAATAAAAAATAATAAGTAAAACAAATAAATAAAACTAAATAAAAAAAATATATATATAAATATATAGAATAAAACATAAAAAATAAATACATAAATGAAGGAGTAAATACATAAATAAATACATGCATATATATTTGTGTGTTCAATGTTTTGGTAAAACTAATGAAAAAAGGCAGATTTTATTGCAAGTATAGACATAATTAAAATGATTAATAATAACTAAAAATAATTGAATCAAAAATTCAGTTTTAAGCCTAAATTTCTGGTTTCGGCCCATGAACCATCACTAATATTATGTTTTATTCATATATAGAGCTATGCAGTAATGCCTTTTTTTTTAAATACTTAAAAAAAACCTGTGGGTTACTGAATCACAGTAGTTTATTGAAGTGACAAATACTTTCAACATCCAAATAAACTTCCCTAAAAAAAATTTAAAAATACATATACGAGATATACACAGACCCAAACTGAACAAACTGATGCATTTACTGTAAACTCATATTACAGTTATGGATTTCTTTTATACTGTTTGTGCAGTAAAAAAAAATAATCAAAGAAAGAGATGTGTATTACTCATTGATGATTAGTTGCCAGATCTAAAAAAAAAAAAAAACAGAGAACAAATCCATTAAACGTAAACCCAAAGTCATTATTGCTGTAAATGAACCAAAATTATTGCAACCTGCCTACTTTATTAACTCCATAAACTAAATAATTTAAGCCCAAAGAATTTTAATAAATGTCTCGCATAGTAAGTGGACATGGCAACACTTTAAAACTGAACTCAGCAAAGCACATAAACAAAACAAGATGCCTCGAAGAAGAAAATAACAATAAGTGGTCCCTAGACGCAACACTTTTTTTGTATAAGGTTTATGTGTTGAGGTTTCATGCTTCAACAAACGCCTAATCCAAGTATGAGCACTAGTAATAACAGTAAAGCTTGCCTTGGCGAGCTGCTCTAATAACAATCACCAGCACAAATTATAAACACAAGGTATAATGCGTTTCAAAGTCAAAGTCCAGAATTGAACATTTAACAACTTCCAGGGTGTCCTTCAAAGCAATTTCCCCCAGAACAGACTAGGACCTAAATGTGGTTTGATCAGAGATGGTCAATGGTCGCTGTTGTGTAGAGCCAGAATGACCTCATAATACACGTGTTATATAAGTGATGAAATAAATGTGTTACATAATCATGTTACAAACAATTCTATAATGTCATTCATCAGATGGTGGAGATGGAGGGATAGTTCATAAAAAAATATTTGGAAACACTTTTGGTTACTATTTTATAGTATTAAACCATTAACGAACACTATACTGAGCTTAATAAACTACTAACTAGCTGTTTATTAATACAAGGTACATGCAAGAATCCTACAGGTAATTTTAATACCTTAAGACTTTAAGACCTTCTCAGAATTTTTTAAGATCGCATTGCCACTTCAAGTTCTAATCAATAACAAACCTTTAACTTAATAAACAGTTGTTAATAAACAGTTGTAGCTAAATAAACGCATGTAAAAATTTTAGGAGTTAAAAAAAAGACGACATTAATACTGTACCTGTAGCTCCCGATGATGTATTGAAGTCTTATGGATAAAAAAAACTATGCCGTATTGACCTTATTCTAAAATGCGGAAGTGCGCCAGTTTTCGCGAATGTTTTGGAACTTTCGATTCAGTCGCCTATGGGAGAAAGTACTAGGAATAATAAACGGCAGAAAACGGTCAAACTACTTGCTCTACAAACAAATGTTTGCATGACTATATAGAACAAGTAGAATAATATACTAAGGAAACATCAGTTTGCAACATCAAACAGCGAAACGAGCATATTTTAATGTCTAAAAACGAATGGAAGTGAATGAGACCAAAAATCTCAAGCCAAAAAGATTCAAATGGCTGCACTCGCTCGTCGCTGAAGAATAAGGTGAAATGATCCACAATAATTACAAAGGTTTTGTATTTTTGTCCACTGCTATTGTTGTTTTTTTTTGTTTTGTTTTTTTTTGTATTTTTAATTGTTAACAAAAAGTACAGGTTGACAAAACTATATAATGAAATATATATTAAATCAAATACATTCACTCCACTTCCCCTGCGGTCTCTTGAAACAGGGTATCCAATGAATAGAAGTTAACATAAAAACAAAAACAGAATACAATATCAACTATCGATTATACAAAGTAAGGCAATCATTCTGGATCCTGATCATTGCTTTGTGCAATTAACAAGGAGATTTTGTAGGGATGTAACGGTATCAGAATTTCATGGTACGATAATACCTCGGTATGAATGGCACGGTACGGTATTTATTGAATCATTTACAGGAAAAACAAAACTAATGAAAAGACTCGAAAAAAGTGCCAAAAGTGTTTATTTACCTTAGCACTGAACATATCAATGACATACAAATTAGCCATCTATCTGGAAGTTTCGAAACAGGAACTTCAATTATTCAATTTTAATAAAAAAAACTATTAAACCATATATAAAAAAAATAAAGTTTCAATCTAGTATTGTTGAAAACTCATCAAATTCAACATTTAATTCAACATTTAATCACTCACTCACTTAGATAGAGATGGGTTTTTTAAGAAAAATTATCAAATAACTATAATCTGGTAAAAGCTGGGATCTCTGGGCATGTCCCCTGCAACAGAAAAACCCCCTCTCATTTGGGACTGAGGTTTCTGGGACAGAGAGATATGATTTAGCCAAGGTTGACAGCAGTGGGTAACGTTGTGCATCGTCTTTCCACCACTTGAGAGGACAAGCCATGAGTGAGATAGAGGTCTCTTTGCAGTACAAGTCAATGTCTGCATCAATCTAACAAGTGTGCTGTGTTCTGCAGTCCCCATGACTGTTTTTAGTCGTATTCCCAACTTTCACCAGTCTGGCAGTGCCTGCATACTGTTTTTTTCTTTGTCTGTCACCTTTTCTCCTTTTTCGTATCTTTTTAGAAAGAAACCGAAATACTTCCACACATCCGATTTAAAACCCGCTTTAGGTTCGATCATTTCCAGCTCTTTTTCTTCCCTGCTATTAGCAACACACTCCATTTCCGCATTACTGGATCTGTAGTGACAACAGACCGCAAAGGATGATGGCCACGCCTGGGCTGATGGGAATTGTAGTTCCTGCTACCTCCCGTTCGCTTCATTCGCCTAAGCAAATTTTCTCAGAAATATAGTTTTATTGAGTCATGCGTCTACGGTAATATTGAAAAAAATAACTATTGCGGTATGACGGTATTTACAATATTCTTACATCCCTAAGATTTTGTCAGCAGCTGAAGTCCAGATCTTTAATGAACACATTTGTACCAACTTCACTCGAGCTGTGGATAATTCCAACATTATAATGTCCTGAAGCTGTACCAAGCCACTTGTACATGTCCAAATTATGCGGAGACAGCCAATGTTGGCCTAGTAGTTTTTTTTAGCAGAAGTTAAGCCAGCCACCCAAACAGCTTTTTATAGCTTGGTGAGGTTCAACGTAGAATCATTGCTCAGTAATAGAATGGAAAGATTCACTGGTACTATTGTTGCTTTTTAATAATATTATTGGCTCAATTAATTCTGCATCTGATTTTTACAAATGGCAACTTAGTTTGGGTTCATTTTAATAGCAAAGAAAGTCAAGGTGCTTCAAGACTGGCCAGCACAGTCATCAGACATGAACCTTATTGAGAATATCTAGGGTAAGATGGAGGAGGAGGCATTAAAGATGAATCCAAAGAATCTTGCCATTCCAGATGACTTTATTAATGAGTTATTTGAGTCATTGCAGAGATGTGGATGCAGTCCTCCAAGCTCGTGGGAGTAATACAGAATATTAACTCTTTTTCCACTGCACCATGCCTTTATATTCGATATTGTACACTATTTCTGTTAAGTGACAAGACTGTCTTAATTAAATAATGAAAAAAATCAAGCCATGATCATGTTTTGTTTTGGTAAAATAAGTGTAATCTAGAGGCCTTTGCCTTTCTTATGGGCCACTTCTGATACCAAATGATCAACTAGAAGTCAAGATATTATTTGTTGTTTCTAAAACGTGGACAGACGACAATATTTTTGTCAGGTATTGAACGGGGTAATTTTCAATTTTGGGTAAATTACTCTATATCTCAACTACCATCTCCTTTAGTCCAATTAAAGAAAGCATTTTAAACATCATGAGGTAAATCACACCATAATTTAGCTGAAACACTGCATCATATTACTGAACTAAGCAGCTGAGATTCATCTGTAGGCTCCTGGCTAACAGTTTTTGGAGTGGATGTGGAGAGCAAAAGCATTATCAATGACATTAATCCAGAGTCCAACTGGCCACAGACAGCTGGCAGCGCGGAGGAGAGTAATGAAAGAAAATCTGCACTCAACAGGATAAAAGCACCTCAGCCAATTAAATGGATTACATACGCTACAGTCCAAATCTGTGGCTCGAAGGGACGTATGCTGGAGCCTGTGATAACCGTCCCACTCCAGCTCGTGAAGCCATCGCTAATGGAGTTCCTCTTTCCAAGTGCTCTGGGTGAGGACGAGCCCTCATACACCGAGACGGAGCTAATCTGAATGTGAAACTAATCTGATGTCTCACTAAGGTGTTTTGCAATGCAAATGTTGGAGTGGACAGGGTGTGCTCTGTGTGCTGATAGAATAGACTGTACGTGACGAAACATAGAAAACGCCAGTTAAATGCGCCGACTCACCTCCGATCCTGGCATTGTAGGCCACTCCGACACCACAGATGTCATTATCGGCCACAGCAGCAACCTCTCCAGCACAACGCGTCCCGTGCCTTCAAAATTAAGAGAAAAGAGACTGAAATACATATCGTTTTTCTGCAAATATCTGTATAATTTTTAAATTACACAATTGTAATTTGGCTGCATTATATTTATGTTATTAAAATAAATCAAGCAAATATTTATACAACAAATTATAATTTTTTTTCTGTACTTTAATATTATAAAGCTATATAAATAGAGATAAATGCTGCATATATACAAAAAAATTATTGCTGTTCAATAAAACTTAATTGTTTAATGTTCATTCCACTTAAATTTTTAATTCCTTAATTCCTTCATGTTTTTCCAACACAAATCGATTGTGTAGAACCCAGAATTTTTAACAGTGTAGATTAAATAAAAAATATATTATAGCATACATAATATATTAATGTGCTTAATAAAACGGATTGCTGTAAAAAAATAAAATAAATAAAAAAATAAAATAAAATAAATATATATATATATATATATTCATTATTCAAAACTTTTTAGAAAGATTCATGTACCTGCCATTAATGGCAAGTTGTCTGTTAGAAAAATTATATAGGTATGATATATGACATGACATTCAGGGGCGGATATATTGATTTGAGGGCTCTAAACCAGAGACCAAAAGTTGGCCGATGGTAACCTTTGCTTTGGCCCTTCATGCCATTTGAGAGTAGAGTGAATGATGGGAATCTTTTCGAGACTGTCAATTCAAATTTAATGTTTTAGTTTTTGTTTGTTTTATTGTTAAAAGCTAACTGAAAGTAAATGTTTCAATTAAATGGTGTCAATGAATCTGATTTTGATACTGTTACCCGACTTGACTTTGGTGGGCAAATCAAGTTGAAGGCAGATTCCGCTTGACTAGTGTATTCAGCATCGAAATCCACTGGGCTATAAATGTGATTGTTTATGTTTTTATTGCAATAAGTTATCATTTAATAAAAGTTACATTGCATTAGTTAATGCATTGGTTACAGTATATATATATATATATATATATATATATATATATATATATATATATATATATATATATATATATATATATATATATATATATATTTTTTTTTTTTTTTTAATATAATGTATATATATTTGCTTTTTGGCTCATCATACGAAAAAGTTTGGGCACCCCAGCTCTTAATTTTAACCAAGGAGCTCAACAGTCCTAAAATGCACTCTGTGTACTTTTATTTCTTTATCTATTTATGTAGTTTCCCTAAAATTAATTAACAACTAAAAATAACAATCTTTTATTAATTTATTTTTTTTAACAATCTTGAACTGATTTGATTGTTGGACTGGGGTGAGGGACAAATTTGCGTAAATGTAATAACCAACATTTAAATTTTATTTGACAGACCCTCACCATACAAAATATGATAGAAAATGATGCTATATACAATTTATAGGTATAATACTTCTAAGCATTTATTGGGGGCACACAGATTTCCTGGCACCTCAAGCTGCCGCTTACATCGCTTATTATTTAAATCTGCCCATGATTATATTATATTATATTATATTATATTATATTATATTATATTATATTATATTATATTATATTATATTATATTATATTATAAAAACAGTAAAATAATTAATACAACACTATATACAAAATACAATACAATAATATAATATAAAACATAACAATAATAATATAATACACAATACAATACAATATATAAAAAGAGTAGGGCTGCACAATATATCATTTTAGCATTAATATCGCAATGAGTAATTCTGCAATAGTCACATCACATGACGTGAAACTAATTTGTGTAATTTCAGTTTAAAGTGAAATTGTGTGTTTTTAAGGCTTATGACTGTGTAAACATCAAGCGGGAAATTTAAAAGATTAATTCTTTCCAAATAAAACCATTCAATTTATGTTGAGAAGTATTGTAATATAAATCGCAGGAATTCAAAATATGACTATGTAAGTTTTTCCAATATCGAGCAGCTATTAAAGAAAAAAAAAAAGGTACATCGAAATTACTGAGATACAAATTAGTGAAAGTGATGCATCCTATGATCAAGCAGATATGGAGAAATATGACTCTTTCTAAACCTTAATCAGACACTTTCAGCCCTGCTAAAGATTTTGGCACCAAAAAAACAAACAAACATCCCTCTGGCGTCCTGCAGGGCTCATTCAGAGCTCTTCTGCATGTGTGAAGAGTTGTGCTGTATCTGTTCAACACGACAGCAGGTGACACTCTGATAACCGCAGCCTCATAACATTACAGCCTGTGACAATGTGCAAATGATACTCGCTGCATGCATTTCATCTCAGTTAATGAGGACTAAAAGGCAGGGAAGCAGCTACAGAACCTCCGTGTTTAGAACAGAGATGTGTCACCAATGCCATCTGTGTGTTAGTTTTTTTTTTAAGGGCTTAAATACATTAAAAGCCATGCATATTTCCACAACTACAGTACATAAATAGGTTTTAAAGTCATGGTCACTCTTGGTAAATATGAACAACAAAGGGTGAAAATAAATCTGCTTTATCCTTTTCCATTATGCTTTATTATCATTTCATTTTAATTTCATTGAAATTAAATAATTAATAAAGAGGAAAGTCATGTTACGAGATAAATGTTTTTCTTTGACACATGGTGATCAAGATTTTGCTCAATGTATCTCTGAAGCATATTTCCATTAATATATCTAGATCTTTTAATACTGCAGGTTACTTACAAATCACAAAAGAGTGTGATCATGGGTCTCTGTTTTACATGGGTACTGTAAAATTATGAAGCACATCAGACAACTAATCTGTCATTTATCCATCACACAATGAGTAATAACAAACAATATAGTCCTGATTTTAAGTAAAAGAGTGCTGGTTTCACAAAAAAAACTAAAGTAGAAAGAAAAATAGAAAGAAAATAATCAAGCATTGAAAATCCGCATTTCCACCATTAGGCCAGTAATTAAAAAGTTCCAATCAAAATGTTGATGTTGTGAATTTGCCTGAAAGACGATGCGTGTCTGTGAGAAAGATTGTTTGAAACACTCTCCAAGAAAAAAAACTTCAGAAATAAAAACAATCTTAGGGTTTGAAAGCTTCAAAAAAAGAGAGAAAAAAAAAACAGCTCTGTTAGGTTTGATGTTTGGCACAGTTTCAGATAAAAATTCTCAGCACACTTTCATATTCAAGTTTCAGACAGAACTGGACAATTCTACAGCTGAATGAAATAAAAAGTGTTTCGAGAGTAAAGACACAACATGGGATTGTTTCACACAGGGATAAAATGGATAATATTTAACTGTTTCCACAATTAAATATACTGCATGAGATATAGGACCCAGCACAATGACGTGTTTGATGTGATTTGTTGTTATTTTCAGACCAGAGCAAACTCTAATGTTCACGTTTTGCACCATGTTGTTTAAATGGCAAACTCATTTGCGCCGCTTTGTGGACTCAATGGTGTTCCATCGTTGGCGTGTTGCTATTTTGAAGATCTAAAATAGACTGCGCAATAGACCCGCTGAAAGCAGGTCTAAAGTCCAGCGCAGAGCATGTTAGTTGCACACCTTAAACAGAAAGTAGAAAGACACATTGCTTAATACACACAGGATGTACAGCAATACACAAACATCCACATGAAAAATAAGTAATCATTTTTTATTTATAATAAGAAATTATTATTTTCTACATAAATAAAAAAACCTCCACGCCTTTATCTAAGGGGCGCTTTTTTCAGTTTATTCATGACAATTTGCATTTGAATAATGTTGATAGCAGTATTATTTATTATATGCTTAGTTATATTTGTTTAAAAAAAAAACAAGTTTAGATTTGTCCACCTGTTGGGTTTTAGGACGCGTGTTTGGATATAATACTTTGTTAATATTGTTCATTTATTCATTGGCTGGAAATTAGAACTGAATTCAAGAATAGTTTTGAAACAAATCGTTGCTCTTAAACTAAATTGAATATGCAGGCTGAAGGATGTCTTCAGTGGTGTGCTTACAACACAGTATCCTTATCCACGAAAGGAAAAGGAGGGAATGTGAGATGTGACTCTGATTGGTTTATTACACATCAAGCTCAAAACACACTCATAACTCATTAAGTGAATAAGCACAGCACTTTTAGACTATGCGAGTCCTTAAAACAGCAAAAGTGGATTCGAACACACCTTTAACGCTTTTGCGCCATGCGTTTTAGACTTTGCACCTAGATCATTAAAATAGAGCCCATAATGTTGCAGGCCTATTATTTTATTTTATTTTTTAAATGTGGCAAGGAATTTTTGCTATAATGTAAATGACAATAGCTATGTTTCAATCCACTGATTTTTTATACTCACTTTGAAATATTGGGGGGAAAAAGCTTAAAAGGAATACCAGGATACCAAAAATATGGCAAACATTTTTTTGCTAAGTTTACTGACTAAAACAAACTTTTTATCCAATAAAAAGTGCATAAAACTACTATAGAAACTCACAGAATAAATTTCAGTAAAAAAAGTAATGAGATTTTGTTTTAACATCATCATGTGATAACAGAGCAGATTGCAAAATATCTGAAATTTTGTTTTGGTCAGTCTAAAATGTTTTAGCCAAAGTCCACTCACTAATTTACTCACTAATTAGCATCTCTGGATGGAAAAATATAAGATCATAATGCAAAACAAACAAAATCTTCCCAAAAATGGGTAATTGAGCACAAAACGTAAGGTTCTCCTATAGGCCAACCCAGAGCCCTGAATTGAACCTTATTGAAAATGGCTGGGTGAACATGAACCAACATAAAACCATAGAACCTGAAGTATCTGGAGAGATTCTGTATGGAAAAAGGCTCTGTAACGTCTTTGCTGGATTTCTTCAACCTCACTAGGCGTAAGAGAACATTAGAGCTATTATCTGGGCAAACTAATGTTGCAAAAATGACTGAATGAGAGCCAATAATTTAAGCAAAAAAAAAAAAACAACAAAAAACATTCATTTCATAATTAATTCACAGCTTTTGCTCAAATTCACTAAAAAGGTGCCTATAAGTGTGACCAAATGTATTTAGCATATGCACACTTATTGCACCACACACAAGCATAAGAGAGCCCAATATAGACTAAAGCATAAATCCAGACTCTGTGTCTTAATAATCTTATGGGTCAGCAGACGAACAAAAGTCAAGAGGGCAATGGTGGCTAAAGACGGAGTAAAACAGCACAAAGGAAGGATCAGTAAAATCCCAGGAGATTCCCTGCAGTCATCAGTCCATACAGAGAGAGCATGAGATCAGCCAGGCCAATGACTCCGACTTACTCAAGCCTACAATAAGGAGGATCATGGGACCAAGATTATATCCATAAAAAAGGAGGAGGTATTATGGGAACTGAGTTTATGGATTGTGGAAACAACAGTGGGTTATTTGTGTGAATGCATGCAGGATTACCAAACAAAAATTTGCAATTGACAAAGTCTGAGAGATGCATGACACAGAATCATGTGGTGATGATTGTGAACTTCTAATAAACACTTTTATTGTTATTTGTTTGTTTTCTTGAAGTATACAAGCACCATCTACTGTATATAACATTTTGGTAACACTTTATTTTAATTTAATGCTGTTAACAAGCCATTAATTAAGGCTATTAGTTTAATAAGCTCCTAATACAATAAATAGTAAGATGAAAGTTGGTTTTAGGTTTTAGATAGGATTAGAATACATCACAGTTAATAGTGCAATGACAGGCAGCTAATAAGTCAGTAGTTAATAGCATGAATTGTGACAAACTAAAGTGTTACTAATTTACAATGTAAGATTTGTATTATTATAACACATCACATTTTTTTTTTCAAAACTTTGCTTCTCATTATAGTTATTTTAACTTTATTTATTTATTTTTTAATTTATTTATTTATTTGTATTATTTAAATGAATGAATGAATGAATGAATTTATTTATTAGTTATTTGTTTATGTATTTAATTTTATTTTATTGCATCATTTATTTTGTTTACATCATTGCTCATATTTTTCTTTATAATACAAATATATTGTATTTCCACAAAATTACATTTCCTTAAAATTCAACTAATTAAATAAACATTCGTAAATTATTTATAATATTTAATAATTCTAATAAAAAAATATATAATAAATTATAATATGTATTATATAAACCCGATCATTAATAATACAATAATACATTATAATATAATATAATATAATATAATATAATATAATATATATATAAAGTAATATAATATAATATAAAATAATATATAATATAATATAAAATAATATAATATAATGTAATAACAAAAAAATATATAAAATAATATAATATAATCTAAAATAATATGTAATATAATATATTATAAAGTAATATAATATAATATAAAATAATATATAATATAATATAAAATAATATAATATAATGTAATAACAAAAAAATATATAAAATAATATAATATAATCTAAAATAATATGTAATATAATATATTATAAAGTAATATAATATAATATAAAATAAAATATATAAAATAATATATAAAATAATATAATATAAAATAAAATATATAATATAATATAATATAATATAATATGAAATAATACAATATTTTTGAAAGAAAAAATGTATTATAATATATGTAAGTTTATATTCTAAACTTTAGATTTACAACATTAGAGTAAGTAATTGCTATTTGACCTGACATATTTAGTGCCTGCCATTCTGTTGCTCTCAAAACATCACAATATGATGAAGACAAATGTGGTGAACGTTCACCGTTCATCAAGACAGCACATGGGTGAGTGGCACATTTTAATGAAAAACTAGACCAGATGCTTCACAACATATTTCTTCAACACAGATGACCTCAATGACAGAGTCTGTGCAGACAGAAACATGCCAGCATCTGCATTTCTAACACAATCACACAGCAATACATACCTATCATATGAATTTTATATTATCATATGAATTTTCAGGGTTTCTGCAGGTTTCATAAAGTCAAATTTAAGACTTGAAGAAATGTCAGACTTATAGAGACATATACTCAACATATACCCCATATATCCTCTCCCCTGTGTCAGTGATTGTTTTTGTCTTCATTTTTTCCCTCTACTAACCCATTTCAAACTAAAATCTGAATAAATAGTTTCATATCGACGCGTCTCCCTTGTAACCCGAACAAGATATAGATTTCAGAAGCTTAAATCATCAGCGCGGAGCTTCTCAATTCGCAACCCACCGCTGCTCTCGAGTAACTGTGAATTGCTCTCTGGCTTGTATGTGATAATTGTACGTGCCTGAATCCACCTTCATGGTGCTCTTATCATGGCTGAATGCTTTAATGAAGGTTTATTTTGGGGAGACACCTACCGTCCCCCATGGAGACTGACTTTGTAGCTCGACACATGAGGGTTCTGATGCTGAGAGTCAGATATGCTCTGATAGACGGAAAGCAAGCCTGAGCAAACTGATAGAAGAGTTTCATCCTCATTTTCATGTTCAACCTTTGCATTAGTGTTTGTTCAGTTCGTCAGTGCGTTCTTGAAATGTCAAACATGCTTTTTGAGCATTTTAGGGTAGTTTTAATCAATGAGAACAGAATAATGCTGCATTAATGGTTTAAAACTCTGTTGTATTTAGAACCACACTGTAAAAAATAACCAATAATTAACAGGTTCCAATATTTTGTGGTTGTTTCCAGTTTGTTTACAGAGGTGAAACGCATTATGAAAGCTTTATCGCTGATCTGTTGAATTTTTGATGTTGAAATTTTATGCGCATTTTAATAGTTTGAGATGAGACATTGTTTTAAAAAATAAATAAAAAAGAATTAAGTCTGTAAAATAACAGAAAGAAGTACTGGAGTTTATTATTACCAGGTTTTTGTTTAAAAGTCTTTTAACAACCCCCAGTAACAGAGGGTTTTTCCAATGGCTACTTTAATGAGTGTTCTACAAAGGGTTGAAAGTCTCACCAACATTGCATTTTTTTGATGAAATTTTTTTTAAATAAATTGAAAAAAAACAGTATTAATAAAAGGAAAAAAATAAATAATAAATACAAATAAATAATATTACTAAAAAAAATTAATAAAAATATTAAAAGAATTATATATTATAATATATTTTTAATAATATATATATATTATACTGTTAAACCACACATAAGCCTTCAGAAATCATTTTAATATGCTAATTTGCATTAATTGTTATTTATTTTGATTATCAAAGCTTATAATACTGCAACACCAATTAAATAATTTCAAACCACAAAATTTTTAATTATAAAGAAAGTTTGAAATTTCTAAGTTAGATCCACTATTGGATGTTGTTGCCACATGGCAACATATCTTAAAGTACCTTAAAAAGTACCTTTTTACAGCACTTCAAGTTAAGCCATTTAAAAAAAAGAAAAAGTCAAATATTTAGATATAAAATAGATAGATTAGATATAGTATTAAACATTTTTAGATTTATTATAATGCGTGCAATGTAGAGGGTTTAATAAATGTTAAAAAATTGTATAATTTGAAATAAAAAAAACAGTTTGTAATTCTATTCTGTGACTTTGGAGTCATTAGTTTTTACTAAATAAAATAGTTTAAAAAATCCTACCAATCCCATACTTTTAAAAGTTGGTTCATAACATGAATAAGTAAATAAATAATTAAAAAATAAATGGTTTTGATGGCAATCCAGATATTATTATACTTTTTCAAATTCGCCCCAATCTAAATGCAAAATTGACAGATTGCACTGCATTTTACTACACCTTACCTCACTTGTCGCCTTACATAGCGCCTCACAGAAGATCGCTGGTTTGAGTCCTAGCTATGCCAGCTGGCATTTCTGTGTGTAATTTGCATGTTCTTCCCGTGTTTTCTCCGGGTGCTCCGGTTTCCCCCACAGTCCAAAAGCATGCACTTGAATAAGCTAAATTGGCCGTAGTGTATGAGAGTGTGTGTGAATGTGGGAGTGTATGGGTGTTTTCTAGTACTGCGTTGCAGCTGGAAGGGCATCTGCTGTGTAAAACATAGGCTGGAATAGTTGGTGGTTCATTCCACTGAGGCAATCCCTGATAAATTAGAGCCTAAGCTAAAGGAAAATGAATGAATGAATGAATGAATGAATGAATGAATGAATGAATGAATGAATGAATGAATGAATGCTAGTTTAAATCCCAATCACCAATTATGAGTAGAAGTAATAGTGTTACTCATTTAAGACAGAAACATCAAGAAAAGGTGTTTTCCTCTGAATACTACGAGTATTGCATTAAAAACAGCCAACAAGTCGATCAGCACTAAGAGCAGATGAAAAACAGTATATTTCTGCTTCACTTAACAGACGGAAATCAGTCAATGTAGGACACACACGACCATCTGCTTCCTCCAGCAGCACAGGCCTTTTTACTGAGACAGGGTTTGGACTTTTATATAACCCTGACAGGACTCACACCTGCAAACACTCTGCCTTTGACACACTGCTCCCTTCTTTTAAGAGCTGGATTATTCTGGGCTGCATGACTGTTTTGGCATCTCAACAGGAAGTTTTCCTAAAAGTTTGTAGATGGGGCCAGGCAAACTATTCTTATATATGAAGAGAGACAAGGGATGCAACTGGAAGTACATTTGAAACAGCCTTTGTATGCAAGGATCTGTTTGTAGTTTCAAATGTGCAAAAAAGAAACCAGATGTTAGGAGTAAACCATGTTTTGACATTAAAGCCCGTGTTTATGCAAAAAAAAAAAATGTATATATAAAAAAAACACACACACACACACACACACACACACACACACACACACACACACACACACACACACACACACACACATATATATATATATATATATATATATATATATATTTTTTTTTTTTTTAAAGAATTATATATATATATATATATATATATATATATATAAGTGCTGTCAATCGATTAAAAAAAATTAACTAATTAATCGCACTTCTAAAAAAAATTAATCGCATTTAAAAGACTGAAACTTGTAATTTTGTCTATTCAGGTGTAAAATTAATGTAAACGCAAGACAAATACTATTTAAATTCAAAATATAATTCATTATTAGAATTTTTGTTTACTTGTAACACAGATTTCTTCATGTAAACAACATACCCACAATAAACCATCAAGATCCTGGCTAGACAGCCATATTTATAACAGAAATAAAAACACAGGCATGTTAATGACATTTGAATTTCAAAACAATCAATGCCAATAAAGAAAACATTGATTTCCATATTGGATTCTAAGTGGACTACAAAAAAATGCCAAAATACAGGAATTGCAGATATGGAAAATTATAATAATAATAATAAAGTATTAAAAATCTGTGCATACCCTTGGATAGGTTTACCAACTCCCATTCTATAAAAGCACAAAAGCCATATATAGGAAATAACGACAGTTGACAAATTAAAAAAACTACTTTTTTTTATTTATTATTAAAATAAAATTATAATTCACACGGGAAATGTGGGTGCCTGTGTGTTTTGAGGGAGCCTAGAAAATAATGAACATAACAAAAACTGCCTGCTGATGCACACAGTTAATGTTGAATAATAAAATAAAGATAAAATATAAAAGCAATGTGTCAGAGACCCTAAAAAAATGTTTAACTCAACAATGAAACATCAAACGTAGCTAACAGCTTTTACACTGTCAATCAAATGAACATAAACAATTAAAAAATGCAACAAATATTTGTTTGGGCAGAACTACAAAAATAAATGTAAAAAAAGTTGCTTAAGTTGCACACTAGTTTGATCATGTATAAATATCATTATATTAACCATATTGTATAAATATTATTGTCATTATAAGCCTACATCATGCTGACGATCAAAAACACTATGTCATGATATCTCCTGCGCTTGTCTTCTGACCGAGTGCATCTTACATGACTGACACCCCTCAGAGCTTTAGAAGCGGACATTCTTTATCATTTGTAAAATAAAGACTTGCAGGTTAAGGAAACAGCATTATAGGAGGTTGCCGCGGCCTTGATACAGATTAAAAGTTTTAAAAAGTATATGTATAAGGACAGTTAGGTAACTAGATAAAATGGACAGGAATATATTGATCTGTGCCCCGCTGCAGAGTGCAGACGCAAAAGCCTACACTCCTGCGGCGCGAACCCGCACGTGAGAAACAGGCATGACTCTCGGCTATTTTGACGAATACACACCTACATTACACTGAGGCCAACATGGAAGATTGTGATTGGGTCAGCCCAATGTCAATAAAGAAAAGAACCAATGGGCTGCAGATTATGTCACACAGGCGCTCTGTCTGGAAAAGAAACATCTTACTTTCAGAGCGTGACAGCTCACACAGCACCGTCAATCATTGAGGCAGAAAGACATGACAGTCTGCTGAGTGTTTTATGGGCCGATCAGATCATAAGAAGATGATCAGCCCGGCCCAAAAAGTACATCGAAACAACGGTAAACTGCCCGGCGTCTGCCCTGGCCACAAGAGGAAAAACAAAACAAAAAAAACTGTAATTGCGTTAATTTTTTTAACGCGTTAATTATTTCAAATTAATCGCATGCGTTAACGCGTTAATTTTGACAGCACTAATATATATATATAAAGGCATAGTTAATCTAAAAACTGTTAATTTATTCCCCATTTAAGTGACTTTAGACATGCATATACTCAACTGTGGATTAAAGCAACTAAAATGTACAAAGAGTAATGATTTTGCTTCATAAAAAGTCACCTACATCTTAACAGCCTGGGGTGTGTAAATTAACTGTAAATTTTCATTTTTGGATGAACTATCCCTTTAATCGTCCAAACATTCCGTACATGACATTAATATTTTCATAAAGCAACCTACGAGAATTGTTATTTTGTCCATTAAATTGTCTTACTGTGAAATTTCAGGTATTACCTTTCATGCAGTGTGTAAGAGCAGTTTGTGTATGTAACCGTGCTGTTAAGCTCAAAAGTGCATGATAAATAGAAGTTAACATCTCCCGAAAAAAGAAAGCAATTCTGAACTGGAGGGCCGGTGTCCTGCTGAGTTTAGCTCCAACACACCTGCCTGGAAGTTTCTATACCTAGAAGGAGCTTGATTAGCTGGTTCAGGTGTGTTTAATTGGGGTTGGAACTAAAATATGTAGGACACCAGGATAAATAAATAAAAGAGCAGGAAACAAACAAATTTCTTACAAAAATATGCTCAGCAACTAAACAAAAGCAAATTTGTAGCTACAACCCGCACCATTGATCAACATTTAAGCTCCTTTATACACCATGTAAATCAGAGATTCACAGTAGCGAATGTAACACAATATAGCAGGATTTCACATTAAAATGCTCATGAATGTTTCTTGCTGAAATATCGGCATGTTCTGCCTGAATTAGCAGACCGCTGTTTTACACCCAGTGTTAATACATTCAATACAGATGTATTCATAAGCATCTTCAAATTGGATTAGGCAGTATTCCAGCTGCTTTATGGAAATCCCAGGCGAATCAATCCAGGGAAGCGCATCAGTATGAGAAAGTCCTGAGAGCATCAAGCAGAATCTTCAGCTGAAGGCTCACTTGCCTCTTCCAGTTATGATTTTATGGAAGAGCAGAGCTGTTCTGCTTGACTTCACAGCACATATTTCTGTCTTCTCTCTCATATTGCGCCTGATGAATTAACAATGACGGGACAGGGAAATATACGGGGCCCGTTTCGAGCGGCTGCTAAGCAAAACTCACTTGACTGGCTAGCACAAACATATTAACTGTGGGAACTGTGTGTACGGGGGGAATACTTCATCCTGCCTTGGTCTGAACAAAAGGCATTTCCAGATGTGCAATTTTAACACGCCAAACAACACGATGTGTTATGGTAACCTCTGATGTTTTATCAGCACACGTCTCGAGCTAATCTCGTTCAGATTACAGCCGCTCTCTATAGCCATGCCAATTGCCCGTAAAGCACTGCACCGCTGCGGACGGCGATCTGTAAAAGATATGATTTCTAATGCATGTTCATCTCTGCTATAATTCACCGCTGAAGAGTTTCGAGTGCAGAGGAATGCTGGAGATTCACAATCTGCAGGTGAATCAAAGCCAAGTGGAATTGTTTGTTTGTTTGAAACATATGGGAAGGCTTAATACAGAGTGTGCGCATGCGAGTGATTAATGTATTACAGTGCTTGGCACAGTCTGCTGATAGAGATATCTACAGAACAAGATAGGGAAATTAAATAATTAAACAACATTTAATTACGCTAACGTTTAATTCCACCTGCATGTGTTTATAAAGAAGTGATTAGAAGATGTGCTGGCAGCAGAATGTAATTAGAGTTAAAATAAGTAACAAGCATATACAGTATATGTAGCTATGAAAAATCCACATGAAATGTATCAGTTTCTATAGTATTTGTGATTAGTTATGTGATTGAAGTTAATTCATTCTGTAAACTACTGATGACATTGCTTCCCAATTTAAAAAAAAAAATGTTTTTAGTTAGAGCACAAAAAAACTCTTCCAATGTATCTAAAAAAATATATGAAGATGGCATTATATAAATTTAGACACATTGGAAGAGTTTAAGTAATATTTGGTGAAATATGCCACAATAGGATATGTTTACATGACAAAGATATAGCAAATAAACTGAAATTACAACATTTTCAAAAATAAATAAAATAAAAATATTGCCTTTACACATACACTGGCTGACAAAAGTCCTGTCGCCTCTCCAAATTTTAAGAACAACATATAATAACTTGACTTCTAGTTGGTTATTTGGTATCTAAAATGGCAAAGAAAACATTCTTGCAGGACTCCCGGAGTTCATCAAAATTCGTTGGATTCATCTTCAATGCCTCCTCCGTCTTACCCCAAACATGCTCAATAAGGTTCATGTCTGGTGACTGGCCAGGCCAATTCTGGAGCACTTTGACTGTCTTAGCTTTCAGGAACTTTGATGTGGAGGCTGAAGTTTTGGAAGGAGCGATATCCTGCGGAAGAATTTGCCGTCTCATGTGGATACATCAGATAGTTGATGTTGCAACTCTGCAAATCTCTCGCTAGCCTCCATACTGAATGTAGCCCCAAAGCATGATTTTCCCTTCACCAAACTTGACTGATTCCTGTGAGAACCTTGAGTTCATGCTGGTTACAATAGGTCTTCTGCAGTATTTATGATGATTGTTATGCAGTTCAACAGATAATTCATCAGAAAAATCGACCTTCTGACACTTTTCCAAAGGATCAACTAGAAGTCAAGTCATTATTTGTTGCTCTTACAACTGGGATCGGTGACAAGACTTTTGTCAGGTAGTGTATGTGCAGAAAACCCCTACAGCTTTACTTTGACATTTCCTTGAGAGAGAATGATGTTGACTTAAACTCTGTCGTTCACCACGTCCACCAAAACCACTGGTACCCTTTTGGCAGTGGAAGATCAAGCCTCAGAAAGGTGACCTGTAACGACCTGTACCATACTGCACTGTACCACACAGTGGAAACAGGCCGTTGTTTATATATTTTCACTTTATTTTAATCCTTCATTATTCTGACTCATCATAATTATTTTTAAATAGCATAAATGGTGATATTTTTTATTTACAGAATAACACAGATACCAACATTTTACTCATACCCATTTCACTCAATATCCATATATAATTCCAGTAAAGTCAGACTATATATATAAATACAATTGTATAAATATATACATATATATGTACACAATGCCTTCAAAAAATGCAGTATTTATCTTTAATTTTAGCAATTAATTTTTTTATCTAGCAATTTTATCTAATTACCTAATAAACTAAACTGAATGTAATAACTGTTTAAGAGAAAGCACTGTTGAGAATTGAAAGCTTGAGCAGAAATGGTTTTTTTGTGGCTTCAATGCTTCTCGCCGCAGCTCGAGTTTCTTCTAAACACCACGCTGACTCAACCTGCCCCACTTCCGTGGAAAACGCACTTAAAAATTCAAAACGCGCAATGCATTATTTAGTCACTTTACAACACAACAGAGTATTGTTGAAGCTCTGGTAAACGGATGTTTTACAGAAAAAACAGATCCGACATGGAGAGAAGCACACCCAAATGCACACTATACAAACAACAGCGATGAAGGAAATGTCAATATGTGTCATCCTTGGAAGATGTTATTTGACAACAACGTATCAAACCTTTTTTTTTTTTTTTTTGCTGTACATAAATCAGATTGCATAAACACTAAATAATCAGCACAAAGGCTAATTAAAAGGCATAATTAAAAATACATAATTTCCACTAAAATCCACACAGCCAAACATATGTCCAAATATACTACAAAATAGCCTTTAATAAATCTTTGCATTTTGCTCAAAGCAATCTAGAATTATCGATATTGATCTACATATTTATTTGTTCAAAGTATGAAGTATGAACAAGTATGAATAGTAACTTACATTTACTTATTTTGTAATATTTCTCAGATAATGATTGATAATCAAATATTACGAGTGAAACTACATGACTGGAAATCTGCCTTGATACATCAGGGTCTCTGCAGCTTCAAGTCAAATTTAAGACTTTGGGACTTTTGGGACCTTTTTAAGACCAGTAAGAATGCAATTTCAGACTTGGACTAAATGGTAAGATATTTTTCTAATGGTTAGGTCAATGGAAAAGATTTGAAAAAATAAATAAAATGAAAAGTTATTTTTTATCTACATTTTTAATATGCATGTTAATATGCATGCATTTTCTCTAACATGAAGTTTCTGTTATTTTTGAATTATTATATTTATAAAAGATATTAACACATGAAAAACTTTTTTGTAAGGAATTTATTAAACCATATTGTTTTTGTTTGAAAGTTTTGCTGAGACAGTTTGTAGCGGATTGGATGGGTATTGGCCTGATTGGGTAGATTTTATTGGATAAAGAAACATTAAGATCCATTTAAAATGATTTAAGAGCTACAGCACAATATTTCAGTGAATTTAAGACTTTTTAAGGCTTAAAATGTAGTTTCTGAAATTTAAGACATTAAGACATAAGAGCTGCAAACACCCTGTACATTTATCTTTAAAATAATCAGCACAAAATAACTAAATCATAATTAATTAAAATATATTTTAACCTAGTGGTTAAGTACACCAACATATAGCGCATGGTGCTCACGGCGACCTGAGTTCAATTCCTGGCTGGAGGTCCTTTGCAGACCCTTCCCCTCTCTCTCTGCTCCCAACTATTTCCTGCCAATTCTCTGCACTATCCTACCCATTAAAGGTTAAAAAAACCCTAAAAACTATTGTGAGCTAACCACTGAGCCACCGTGTCTTGACAAAAGAAATCAAAAGGAGAATCACCATTTGATAAAATAAGCTTAGAGTTAATAATGGCGGCAAAACAGTGGCGCAGTGGTAGTACAATCACCTCACAGCAAGAAGGTTGCTGGTTCAAGCCTTGGCTGGGTCAGTTGGCGTTTCTGTGTGGAGTTTGCATATTCTCCCTGTGTTCGCGTGGGCCTCTGGGTGCTCTGGTTTCCCCCACAAGTCCAAAGACGTGGTATAGGTGAATTGGGTGTGCTAAAAAATTGACCATAGTGTATGCGTGTGAATGAGTGTGTATGGATGTTTCCTAGTGATGAGTTGCAGCTGGAAAGGCATCCGCTGCGTAAAACATATGCTGGATAAGTTGGCGGTTCATTCCGCTGTGGAAAACCCAGAATAATAAAGGGAATAAGCTGAAAACAAATGAATGAATGAGTTCCTAATGGAGAAATTAACTTTCCAAATGTAAAAAAACTAATTTGGAGGGGCACACGAAGGTTTCCAATTCAGCAATATTTGCCTTCTTGCTTCATTAATGATTTTTAAATGCTCAAACAAAGCCTTAACTAACACACAAAAAAATTTCATTCTTTTGTTTGGCGTTTAAATAGGCCATACTGTATATATTTTATACACAAGCACACAAGGTCGGTTACTGCGTGCTTCTGAACTGAAAGTGTTACAAAAGTTTCACTGCTACTGTTGCAAGCCTGAAACCAGCACTGTGGTTCCTGCGGTATAAATTGCAAGAACTAGATCTAGATCTGGAGCACAGCGTGCTAGAGAGAATGGAAGAGGAATAAGGTGACAAAAAGAGCTGGTTAGACGATGGGGAAATTTCACAGCAGGGGTCAGATAAAAACATGGCAGCTAAATAACACGCGGGACGAGCGAAACTGCCAATGCTATTGATCTCCTGCTACTAATGTGTCTCCTGCTGTCTCCACATTATCAGAGAGAGTGACATTTTAACTGATCTTTAATGTTTTATAGTAAGTAGGAGAGTGTCCCTACTTCAGTGAAATCATTTCGGAAATGTTTTAAAAGTCAAACTTGATCGTATTTTTCCAGTGGCAAAGATGTTATTTTATCAGTGCCCATTCTAGAAGTCAAATGCAGTGGGGTTCTTGCATTAGGAGAGGCGGGATGGCCCCTTGAAAAAACTACAAAGCAGTGTCATTCAGTCCAAGACCTTTGATTTCAACCCACTCGTAACTACGCTTTTCTGCCTGTCAGCACCAATCATGGTTTGCCTCAAGATAAAAACGGCTCTTTGGCTGGAGTCCCGACAAAAAAAGTGGAAATCCCAAAGTGAAATAAGGACAGGGCAGAGTTCAGCTCTTCATTAGATGACAATGGAGAGTTCAGCCATGATGGTCAACAAATACTGGAATAAACGCATTGTTCATTGTTTGTTCATGTTTTAAAATGCATTAACTTGGAATACAACCTTACTGAAAAGTGTTACTAAAATAACTATTTTCATGCGTAGTTTATACACCTATAAATAAAACCTATAAACAACACTATCTGTCAGAAGATTGGCTGCTCTAAAAATATACACTACCTGACAAAAAGTTGTTGTTGATCCCAGTTGTAAGAGCAACAAATAATAACTTGACTTCTAGTTGATCATTTGGAAAAGTGGCAGAAGGTTGATTTTTCAGATGAATCATTTGTTGAACTGCATCCCAATTATCACAGACACTGCAGAAGACCTATTGGGTCCCACATGGACCCAAGATTCTCAAAGAATCAGTCAAGTTTGGTGAAGGAAAAATCATGGTTTGGGGTTAGATTTCATATGGGGGCGTGCAAGAGATCTGCAGAGTGGATGGCAACATCAACAGCTTGAGGTATCAACACATTTGTGCTGCCCATTACTTTACAACCCACAAGAGAGGGCAAATTTTTCAGCAGGATAGCGCTCCTTATCATACTTCATCCTCCACATCAAAGTGCCTGAAAGCAAAGAAGAGCATGGTGCTTCAAGATTGGCCAGCCCAGTCACCAGACATGAACATTATTGAGCATGTCTGGGGAAAAATGGAGGAGGAGGCATTGAAGATGAAGCCACAGAATCTTGATGAACTCCAGGAGTCCGGCAAGAACACTTTCTTTGCCGTTCCAGATGAATTTATTAATAAGTGATTTGAGTCATTGCAGAGATGCTCAAGCTCATGGGAGTCATTCACAATACTACTTCTTTTCCCACTGCAGCATGACTTTATATTCTATACTGTACATTATTTCTGTGAAGTGACAAGAATTTTGACTCAGCAAAGTCAGACCTAACGGTCCTAACTAAATAATTAAAAATCAAGGCATGAACATATTTCGTTTTGGTAAAATATAGAGGCCTTTGCCTTTTATATAAGCCACTTCTGATACCAAATGATCAACCAGAAGTTATTATTTGTTGTTTCTAAAATCTGGATAGGTGACAAGACTTTTGTCAGGTAGTGTACATTTAAGATTTAATTTACATTTTAAAAATTCTCAGAAATGAGCTAAACTTAAATCACATTCTTGGCTGAAAATAATAAAATGAAAATGAAAATATCATTTATTTTAATGATTTTAAATTTTAAAATGTCAACTGTAATGTGTTGTTCAGTAAATGTCGAGGAAACAGATTCAGTTTAGATGAACAAAGATGAGAAAAGGGTTTCATGAAATCTTCACTCAAAAAAAATTGACCACAGGCTGGGATCTTATCGTGAAATGATGAATAGCTAGATGTTTGCACAACAGTTCAAGAGTTTGGGGTCATAGATGAACAATTTTTGCATGAAAATATCCAACGACCACTAGAGCAGTTGCATATTTTAGGTGCATATATTACAAATGTCTCAAAGAATGTTCAAATACAGAGAAATAAGTAGTGAGACGCGAGTATGTGCTGGGTGTTCATGCTTTCAACGTCACACAACCTCATTTTACGGTTTGGTTTTTATAGGAAACACCAAAGGCGCTTTAATATGTTGTGTGTTTTATTAGACTGCACAGAGCAGCATTAAAACAGAAGGCCAAAATGTATTTAGTGTGATAAAACCGAAAGGCAAAGCACATTGCAGTTCAAATAAAACAAAATAAAGACATAAGGTGCATCCCAAATCACATACTTATGCACTATTCTATGCAATTTTGTAGTATAAATAGTGTAAGTATTGCATTCACACTGAAAACTCTAAAACGAATACGTGCACTTTAAATACCCGGTGATGCACTGATTCAACTGGTAAAATAAAGTGTGTAATGTTGGACACTTCACACACTTAACAGCCACTGCTTTGCTCACAAAGCGGAAGGGGCGGAGTTTTCAGGCATTATACCGCCTCCCGATGGTGAATGCAGTTGGCAGGTATTATTTGATAGTTTGGTCTTATTTCAGTAATTTAGCAACCGTCAAACGTCATCAGGGAAATTATTTGAATATCTATTAATGCCTAGATCAGACTGCGTGATTTTAGCCCTGATTTTGGCTCGCCGACAGGTTTTGAGAAATCGCGGACAAATGCCTGAAATCACAGGCAAATCGCTGCTCGTGCACGTGAGTGACAATCACACAGTATGAACTATCAAAGACGCGATCTGAGAGAATTGCCGATGACTCGCCGATGCCTGTGAGATATTTGGCATGCTAAATATCTGGAGCTGTAGGCGATTCAAATCATGCCGTGTGAATTGAGTTTTGACTGAAAATAACATCAGTGATCGCCTACAGCCAATGAGAGAGCAGCATTCAATTGTGTGTGCGTGTGTGTATACCTGCTGCAGGCCAGCGGGAGGCAGGGGGAGAAGTTAAAGGCGCTCTTTTTCGGTTTATTTGGACCCACGAAATGGAGGAAAAACTAGTGGAGGTTTGACAGGACTCAGGAGCAACCGTGTCTGTTTGACGTTTCATACAGAAAGAAATTAGTTTATTATCAACGTTGAGGAGAAATGGCTAATTCCCTTTAAACCCAGGCGAGCAAACATGTCCATGGTCTACCCCATTAAAGGCTTCTTTCTCATGATGTAGTTAATAACAAAAGATATACTACGTGTTTTTGGCTGTGAGACGTAGTTTGGACGAAGTTGTTGGCGATTATTCCTATAGTAAAGTCGTGCAATGTGAATGTCTATGTCGCCGAACCATCTTGCAGTGTAAACAAAGCAGCGACGAAACGCTAGCCCAGATATTTATGCAGTGTGAAAACATCTGTGACACGACTAGTTTGAAAATCGTGCAGTCTGAACTCGGCATTAGTGGAAAAAAAAACAAAAAAAACATTAGGCTTCCATTTGAGATGACACTAAAAGTTCATGGACACTACATACTATGCTGCTGAGTGTGTAATTGCATAAGTGCATAGTGTGCCTTTTGGGACACAGCTATTAATAATCTTCTCTACACTGTAATAATAAAATAAAAATAAATGTGACAACTTAAAATTGTAAGTCAACTATTGAGTTGATCTGGATGAGTTACTGTAGGTACTTTGTTGTCTGGTTTGTTGCAAGGCTTACCTGAAATACAGCTGTCAAGGATGATATGAGCTCATTCTACAGTTATTTGAAGCTTGTAAGCCTATAAGGTTGCAAAATCATCATTTATGAGAAGATTCTTTTAAAAATGCATTTTATTAGTTTGAAAAGACACGACAGCAATAAACATACTGCAAGTAAACTTGGTTGCCAGTTCACATTTTAGAGCTCAAACTCATTCTTTTTACTCAGATCAGTAATTTAAGTCAATAATGTGCCTCTATTTCTTATGAAATCACTGAGAAAGGCAATTATGTTGCCAGATATTCCAAGGAGGATAATAAACCAAAATAAAAATCTGATTTAATTTACCTAACAGAAAAGCAAAATAAGCGGACCTGCACCTACCGACTTTAATAGCTCCATAAAATTGAGCTCTTTATTATTCAAGGCCAAACTAAGACTGAGGATGCTTAAAATACATGGACCTGGCAACACTTCAAGTGTGTGCATCCTTCTAAACTCTCTGGTCACTGCAATATTAATCCGCCTCAAAAATAGGCGGATACCAAATGTGTGAGATACCAGAACGTTGCCATGGTTACTCCAGTGTCAATCATCTCAGTTTAGCACACGAGTCACACACTGAATGATGAATTACTAAATTTACTGCAGTGTTTAAATGCATTTGCCACTGCTAAAAATTTACACACGGCCTAAAATGAAAGCATCTTCGTTGCTGGACCACTTACTCCTTTAAAAGCACGCCATCATTGTTACTTTACAATATATCCTGAAACACTGTAGATTTATGAACCAGGCCATTTAAAAAAAAATGGCCCGTCTTGTGGACGGCCATTACCAAGGCAACCCAACACAATCCGTGGAGAGAATAAAATTCACAACACATCAATCACAGAAAAACTAATTTGCCAGCAGCGAAACGCAAAACACAGAAAACACAGGCAGTGAAGGCTGTTGCCTACTGCCTACTTCGACAACCTGCATACTAGTCTCTAGAGCACTGCGTATAGATTAAATTCATTTACTGTAAGAATATGCTTTCGGCTAGAAGAAATGCAGGCTGCATCACTCCTGAGACCCTGTACACTGTAGGACATGCATACACATTTATAAAATAATGGCTGGATGAATGCAAAGTACTTAATTTATCATGAATTATCATGAGCTTGACCTGTAGAAACACTCCACTCCATGCTCCGGACACTTTATTTAAACTACACACTGTAAAAACTTATACAAATTACTTTGACTAGCTACAATTAAATGAATTAAGTTTGACAAACTTAATTTATGTCAGTTTTCAGTAACAGATTCATTTAGTTCGTTTAGGTGTAACAAGTTTTATTAATTTATTTAAGAAAAAAAGAATGGAACAGAACAGTATATTACAAATCATTCAATATAATCATTTGAATATAATAATAATAGTAAAAATACTTTTTTTACAATACAAATAATTTCCTTCATTTTAAAATAATAATGATAATACTTTTATGTTTTGTGGCAAGTGCAAGTATTGCTCACTATTAATAGTGAGCTATACTTATACTTGCCATGAATAAATTACTAAAACTTAATTTATTACTGAAAACTGTTAAACATTAAGTTTGTCAAACTTAATTCATTTAATTGTAACAAGTCAAAGTAATTTGTTTAAGTTTTCACTTTTTACAGTGCACCATACATGGATTCAATAAGGAAAACAATGTTTACTATATGTCATGTTGCACGGCTGTCTTCTACAACCTTAACATACCTCATTTGCACAATATCTTAAAGGGTTATGAAACACCAAAACGCATGTTTTAAGATGTTGATAGACATAAATATGTCTCACGCTGCTAAAAATACTATCAAGATGCATAAATTTCACAAAAAAGCAAAAATTGCTTGTTTTTGCGTTATTTCAAAATTCGTTCTTCCGGTTTGAAAAGAAATTTTGAAGCTACAGTGATTAGTTCTTTATGTAAATTCAAGTATGTAGACTGGATCAATGACTGTAAAAAATATGGACGACGTGACAGCCCCTTTTCCCATTGAACGCCTTAAGGGCAAAACGCCTGCTTGGCGGGCACAAACTGTCGCAAAAGACTGCTGAAAATGGAGCCTTGACATGCGCAGAAGGACTGTCTGATGGAGCCAGAGGAGGAGCCGCGAAAATGAGCGGAGTCGAGCTTCCAACCAAACGCTTTATGTAAAATCAACCACGCCCCCCGAACTTCTCAGCATGCGTTTGCTGTCATATCAACACAAATGGATGTAATAACGTTAACAAATATGAGGTTTTTTTATATTCAATCGCGCCAGCTCCAGGCCGCAGCGCATAATCTACTCGCGGCGTTACGGGCTGATTCCGCCTAGCATGCGGCAGCGCCGGCTCGCTCGGCCGCCGTATCTGGCTCGATTGACTCGGGCTGGAATCGGGCAGTGAGTCCAGGCATCCGGAGTAGGTCCAGCAGAGGTAGTCAGTCTGAGCTCTGAGGGGTAAGTCTCCGGCAGGCGAGAATCTAGCCGAACTGGTCCGAGTGTATTTTGCCATCTGGGTGGCTAGGCGTGTATCAGCAAACTAATAAAGCCCGAAAAAAGCCCTGACCTTATTGAATAAACAGTGTTCCACCAGATCATGTATGTCAGAAACTATAGTTTACTGCTGAACTCATTTTGTCATGGTAAAATAACACAGAATTCGAATAATAACACTTTAGTCTCCTGCCGAAGCTCAGACGCGCTGTTTTGAGAAACTGTCAATCACAGCTGTCAATCACGATGACACGCCCAGCATTAAATTACTGCTAAAAACAAACTGTTTACAAAAATGAAGATCTGCACCTATTTCAGCACAATAACCAGTGCCTTAATCGACCAGAACTATCTTTCGGGACATTTTATTGCAAGTGTAATAATTTTTTTTATTTGGGCTCAAGTCTCCTTCATTAACACGGAGGAGGCGGGCTTTATGACTTGTACTGCAGCCAGCCCCCAGGGGGCGATCTAACGGCCGAGACCTTCACTCAAACGCAGGCTTGCGGCACACTTGGACTGGATGTCTGTACCACGGGTACAACATGACATCTTTGACTTTTCAGCATTAATTAACAAGAAAGACTATTTATCATGCATATTAATGAGGTTGCACCTCATTCACAATAGTGTTACCAGTGTTTAGAGACACCCCAGGTAGTGGTGCAGCGCTGATTTGCTGTTGTGTTCACGTGCTCAACAGAAATGCTGTGATTGGCTGGAAGGTCATCAGTTCAGCTAAGACACCGCTGTTTACTGAGTGTAACCAAAGATGCAGGGACACTGTAGTGTTTTAAAGTCACGTTAATCAGCTGGTTTGTCTATAAGCTGACATACGAGCGATCCGCTGATGAATCATGGGTTTCAAGTCACTGTTGAGCATGTGAACACAACGGCAAAGCAGCGATGTTTAAGAACGTGGTTTGTAGCGGTCAAATGTTAGAGGGGAAATGGATGTTTTTAAAACTTTAGTATCGATTGGTACCAAATTCCAGTATCGTGCAGCGCTAGATTGGAGCAGGGGTCCTTCTCCGATGTCAGCTTCACACTTCAGCCACAATATTGTTAACCACGCCCCTCTTACAGTTAGTTTGCTACAAGAGAATGATGCCAAAAATAAAGCCCCGCCCATTACAATATTCCATTCTGTGGAAATATAAATTTCTATCAACTAATTCCAAATGAAAAATAATCTACGTATAACTGAAAAGTTATATTCTCTGGTTTTTAATTATATAATTTCATTAACATCCCAGCTAGGATGGACATTAACCTTTTGTCTTTCTGATAACAGGCTAAGCCAATGTAATGCAAATTGTCAGTTTCACAGCATGGGGTGTCTATTGTTTTCTCTTTTCGATCAAATGGTCAGGCGGTTTCTGTCTCCAGAACATGATGAGATTAGACCTGAGAAGCAGTTTACCCTGCCGACCACAACCCTTAATTTGCATACTTTGTTTAGCTATATCCCCTCCTCCTAAGAACACAATATAGCCATGAAATCTTTGTCTTAATTCAGACTAATTCAGACTTGTGTGAGACTTGTGTGAGAGACTTGTGAAAGAACTTGCAGACTGCGGACCTCTAGTAGGCACTTGCAGACACATTGGACATCTTGAAGACGCTGTATGACTGCAGATTAACCAACACGTCTCAATAAAGGAATTCTGCTTGTTTCGAGTCTCCTGGACTGGGTTCTCTCTCTCTCTTTTCAACTCATTTATTTTTTTTTACAACAACTTGGTGCCGTGAGCCGGATAGAGACTGAAATCATCTAAATCTCAACAATTTGCCACAAAAGACTGAAATCCACCTGAAATTCAACTTGAACCTTCAAGATCAAGGAAACTTCTTCAGACGGAATCTTCAGCTCAACGGCAATTTGAAGTCACTCAGCGGACGTCACAAATTCTCAACTATTTGCTGACTGCAACCCTGATGAACATTGAAGCTACCTGAATACAAAGATCAGATCACTCCAGACTGAATCTTTACAGCTCAACCTCGATTTGGTGAGTTTCACACTATCAAAAGAACCATACAGACCAGTCTATACACATGGTTATTCTCTGCTCCATCAGAGAAAAGTTAACAAACAGCTGCAGGGTTTGTTTAACAAAAAGTTATTCTCTATTTCAACAGAGAAGTAACAGTTTTATCCTCTGTTCAGACAGAGAAGTTAAGCCTTACGTGCTATTTTCTTTTCTTTTATTTTGTTTAACCTCTGTTCAACCAGAGAAGTTTAACTTTAGCTATACAAGCTAATTGATGTTATCTCTTGTTCAGGCAGGAAGTTTTAGCAACATGTGCTAATATTGTTACCCTCTGTTTCGCCAGAGAAGAAATTACTACACTTTCATCTGAAAAGTTTTAGTATTTTTACTTTGTGATAATAAGCTCACAAAATGTTCAGACAGAATACAAGACTGATCACTACAACTGAAAAAGGTAGTTTAAAATCTCCTTTATTGTCAGATCAGGATTTCAAATCACTGCTACGACAGCACATGGACTCAATAACAGAGTCAGTCAGACTAAATTTGACAAAGAAATTTAGCATTGACCCAGATGATGTTTGGACATTAGAAGAATGCAAGAAAGTGCTTGATGCATGCATTCGCAAAAACAATGTAAAAGGCATTATCTGCTGCTACAGAGAATTCAGTTTATCTCGAGCTAAACAACAAGCTCAAGCTAAATCTGAATTAGAGAAACAGATCCAAGAGCTTCATGCTAAGATAACCTCATTAACAAAACAACTGAACCTAAAGAAATCAAAAACTGACATTGAGGAGGTTAGTCAGCCTGATAATAAACATCCTGACTTACAAATTGTCTCTGAAACAGAAATTTCCATCCAGTCAGATAGCGATTTACCTATAGGCTCAGTAGAGGTTTGTGGTGCCAGAAGATCTAAGAGAACTGAGAGTTCACACAACAACACTTGTGTTGTTCAAATTCAAACAGTTTCCAGAACACTAGGACCTAGAGAAATAGACAGATTGTCTCAAAGCTTACCATCAGCACGCACAAATTTTTCAGAGTTTAGCAGAGCACTAATCAGCAAAATGCGTCTTTATGACAAGTCATTAACAGAAGTCACCCAGCTAATGTCTCAAATTCTCACTGAATCTGAATTGAGCAGTTTTGAGCATACTGTGACCTCTAAATTACAACATGCCAGTAAGGATGATTTGAGAGAGGGTGTTTTGAAAGCTCTAAAGAACATTGTTGGCCCAAAGATCGACTGGTCAAAAGTGACTTGTTGTGTACAAAGGAAAGATGAATCTGTGAATGAATTCACTGAGAGATTTTGTCAATCCGCCATAACTTACAGTGGATTAGCTGATAATTCGGACAGTGTGCTAGATGATAAGGGACCCCTAGTCCGCATCTGGTCAGATGGCCTTGCAACTGAATACAGACAAGCTTTGCCATTTCTTAACATCACCTGGTCTTCCACCACTCTCAGAAATAATATGAACAGTTTAGCTTTGTGGGAAAGAGACTCTTACATCAAAGACAGAGTAAGATATGAAGCAGCCGCCACTAAGGTCAACACTGAAAAGACATCAAATCACAAATGTCTTAGGAAAAATATCTGTTGTCATTACTGTGGTAAAAAAGGACATTGGATGAGAGAGTGTAGAAAGAATAAAAAGAACTTTAAAGAGATGAACAGGGTAAATCAACTTCTGAACAGTTTGCTAAATGCCCTCAACATACCCCTCCCCTCATCACTAAATCCATTGAGCTGTCCACAAAGATGCTAACCATTTTTGGCTGTGAGTGCTTAATGTCCCAGTTCATTTACAATTAAGATGAAAGACTCTTTGTAAAAAGACACAAAGGAAACTTCTTCCTTTGTATTAGGGAACTCTGCTTAAGTCCACTTACAGCCTTGAATGTGTTTTAACACATATTTTCAATCACTACCCATTCAATGTTATGATGTCTGATAGGACTGATATTTATTGAATGATAGTTTGTGTCTCACATTTTAAAAGTTTGCCCACCACACTCAGGGACAGAACAGGACACACAAACCAGTGAGGAGCCCAGGGCAGAACTGAAAGCAACAGGCTTCAGGGGCCGCACCCTGTGGTGAAGACTCCCTTTTTCCCCATTTATCCTCACCTCACTGTTTTATAGGTGTCATAACTTTAAGATTAGGAGACAGAAAATACACAACACTACACGATCACCAACTTAACACCACTATACGATCACCTGAATAACTAGACACACGAACTATGATCATACAAGTCTATGTATGAATACTGCTGGTCTGCTGTTTCCTTGTTTTCTTGTGTGCAGGTAAACACAAACACTGCATCTTCTCAAAAACACTCTGAACCAGAGCATCACTACGGAGATCCATGAATGACAGGAAGTCATCAGATCAACTCTGTGCTGGAGAAGAACCACAAGAAACACACCTCACAAAAGACTGAACACTATTCACAAGCCATGGACTTTCAGAAGATCTGCAGTTTAACTACATGATTTTTTGTGTCATCATGTAGGATTTATGACATTACAACTGATTGTCATAAACGTGTGAACAATTTTAGAAATCTACACTTACATCTATGTAGATATTGAAATGACACAGAATAAGTTAAATGTGCCTGTAACTTTTCAAGTTACATGACTAGAAAATGGGGCTTCTGTTATCAAACAGAAGCCATTGAATGGTTTTAGGAAAGCTTACAAATTTATATTTTTTTGTGAGAGTTTTTAAATAACTCTCAAAGGGGGAACTGTGGAAATATAAATTTCTATCAACTAATTCCAAATGAAAAATAATCTACGTATAACTGAAAAGTTATATTCTCTGGTTTTTAATTATATAATTTCATTAACATCCCAGCTAGGATGGACATTAACCTTTTGTCTTTCTGATAACAGGCTAAGCCAATGTAATGCAAATTGTCAGTTTCACAGCATGGGGTGTCTATTGTTTTCTCTTTTCGATCAAATGGTCAGGCGGTTTCTGTCTCCAGAACATGATGAGATTAGACCTGAGAAGCAGTTTACCCTGCCGACCACAACCCTTAATTTGCATACTTTGTTTAGCTATATCCCCTCCTCCTAAGAACACAATATAGCCATGAAATCTTTGTCTTAATTCAGACTAATTCAGACTTGTGTGAGACTTGTGTGAGAGACTTGTGAAAGAACTTGCAGACTGCGGACCTCTAGTAGGCACTTGCAGACACATTGGACATCTTGAAGACGCTGTATGACTGCAGATTAACCAACACGTCTCAATAAAGGAATTCTGCTTGTTTCGAGTCTCCTGGACTGGGTTCTCTCTCTCTCTTTTCAACTCATTTATTTTTTTTACAACAATTCCAATTGGAAGCACATCAACAGTGAAATTAGAAGTCTCAGCAACTTCCTATTCGATTCCGATTGTCTTAGCTTATTATTTCATAAAGGTCAGATCTGATTCATGCATTAAGAAAATTATGAGTATATAAGTACACGCTTTCCAACTTAAATCAGTATCAGTGTGCGCACCAATAAATCAAAGATCTTCTTTAGCATGTTCTCTGACTTCTTTCTCAGTTTATGAACACATTTGCATGGTAATCTGCATCTGAGAAAGGCTGACCATATGTGACACTATTAAACTCACAAATGGTCAAACAAATGAATGAGGATGAATGATGATAGGGAATTATAGCTGCAGATTGTGTTTCTGAAAATGACACCATTTGCTTGCTGGCCATGCAAAGAAAAAATCTCATTAGCAAAAGGCACTCCTGTCCAACAGAAATGGGCTATGGTGGAAACTCTAATCACGCTGTATTACAGGCTGTGTATTCCTGTGCACATCTCCATGCTGCAGGGCAAAACCTTTGGCCTCATTAAGTACATCAGTGAATGTATAGTAGTATTCATACTTTAGCTGGTTTAATGCCAGGAGCTTCAGGGCCTAGGTATAAAATACAGAGCAGGCTAAGATGAGGAAAAACAAATAACAGTTTGAGCTGCGACTCCCCTCACAAATGACCGGCTTTGCTGAAGAAACCTAGACTTGGTTTCTTGTAAAACTTTCTTGCAAGTCTAAAAACAGCTTTTTATGAAGGCAGATTTGAATGTGCCACCTTATGACAATATAGTGTGGCCTGTACATAAAATATAACACCTATTCAAAGTGTGTCTTTATGAGGGACATCGAAATGGAGCAAAAAACAGCTAATTACTTATAAATCATTAGGATGTGAAAGTTTTGATTAAATTAGTGGACCTCAGAAGTACTACATTTAACAATAATAAATAAAAAAACAGCTCATCACACCTTGAAACTGTGTGAATCACATTTCACAATGTTTATTTTGCTAGAGGATACTGTTATTTCCTTATGTGAACAATCAATTTTTGCAAGTTAATCAACTGAAAAAAAGCTTGTTTTGGTAATCTTCGAAGTCTGACTATTTTCTTCTGCGTCTAAAGTGGCGGTTCGTCTAATGCAGGGGTGTCAAACTCAATTCCTGGAGGGCCGAAGCCCTGCACAGTTTAGTTCCAACCCTGCTCCAACACACTTACCTGTAGGTTTCAAACAAGCCTGAAGGACTCAATAAGTTTGATCAGGTGTGTTTAATTAGGGTTTGAACTAAACTGTGCAGAGCTGCGGCCCTTTTGGAACTGAGTTTGACACCTGTGGTCTAATGCGTGGTTTCTCAACCACGCTTCTAGAGACCCACCAGCTCTGCATATTTTCCATATCTCCTTAACCAAAAACACCTGATTTAGCTCATTAGCAGAGACTGAAAGTCCTGTAATGGGTGTGACAGAAAAAGGAGACGTCCAAAACATGCAGTGTTGGTGGTCTTCCAGAAACATGGTTGAGAAACACTATTCTATAGACAAGTTTGATGCTTTAGCTACAATATTTTTAGTCACACCCATTTATTTTAAACTTCAACATCAAGCGCACACGTAAGGTCCGGCGCAGCCTTCGTACAATCGCATAGCCCTTGCCATGGCTGGCGCTGATGCGCAACTCTTAAAAATGCATCGACATGTAACGCAAGCTCTGTGATTAGTCAGCTTAGTAGCGGTGACAAGTGTGCGCGGTGCCGCGAGCCTAATGAAGCGAGTGTTTACAAGCGTCGAGTCCTGCGAAGGAGCTCCAGATGGAAACTTTTGTTTTGTGTTAACCTTATGATTAAACTTGTTGCAATTAAGCCAGTTCCCGCCTTTGAATGAGCAAGCTTTAACTACTTGTGCATTAACAACATAACCTACAGCCAGCTAGCATTTCAGAAGTGTTATTGCAAAGCAACACAAACAAGTATAAATGCACTGCTACGCGCAAGGTATGAGCCGTGCTTCACACGATTAATCGATGCAGAAGTAAAAACCAGCCTTTACCGTTAGTTTGCTATGAGAAAATGATTTGCAAAACTAAAGCCCCACCCCTACTCAATATCCTGTTTCAGTTAAAAAGTACATTAACATACTAAAAATAATTGTCTCTGCAACTTCACACACTTTAAATAAATTGTACACTGTAAAAAAAAGCAGGGTTCCACACAATTCCTTCATGATGTCCCAACACAAATCGATTAAGTGGATTGAACATAAAACAACAACAAATTAAGTTCTCCTAAAAGTATCTAAAGAATTAAGTTAATTCAGCTCATTTAAAAAAAAAGTTGTTTCAACAAGAAGAAAAAGTCTTTCTTTGAGTGTAAGAAGTCTTGTATAGCTTACAATACCTGTTATCGTTGAGTTGAGTGTATCGAGGTTGAGGGTCTGGGTCGCCATCGTTAACATCGTAGCTAGCATCTGGATCCTGAAAATGCACAACGAACATTACGGAAATGATTATGTCTTGGGTTTTTAATGTCGAATGTAATGGTGGCCTATTTAAAACTCACATAGTTCTGAACCAGATCTGGGTGGTTTTTTTCAATGCCATCATCCAATATGGACACGACGACTCCTTGTCCAGTGACACCCTGCTTCCAGGCATTTTTCACGTTGAGGTCAAGATGGTCTTGGTTGTACTGATGGGAATATAAGAGAAAGAACAGATCAGCATAGATGCCACTTCCCTCCTACCAACAGCTCAAAAGAAAACAAAAAATAATAAGTTTACAAATGAAAGTTATGTGTGATAAAATTAAATGACGCAGGGAAAAAGTATTGAACACATGAAGAAAGGGAGGTGAAAGCCCAGACAGCAGCTGAAGTCTCTCAGTAGTTCTTCAGCAACCCTCTGCCCTTCCTCATTGTAAATGAATATTAGCTGCTTCAGTCCAACATCTACATTGGCAGGAGAATGAAGATGAATCCAGGGTGGACACTTCAGCAAGACAATGATCCAAAACACAGTTGAGGAAACTCTCAAATGACTTTGTTTTCAAAATGCTTTCTCACACCTGAGCAATGCATGTGACTTCATTCTCCATATGAGAGGCATCTTTAAGCTGCCATCACCAAAAAAGCCTTTTATATTAAGTATTAAATTCATTTCAGGAGGTCAGGACTTTCTCCTTGTGTCATTCCATTGTTATTACACATAATTCATTTTTCAGATTTATTTTGTTTTATTTTTATGCTTGTTTTGTTTGGGTGTTTACCAAAAAAATTGTTCAGTTGCAAGTCAACAGCTCCTTTAAAAATACTATTCCCAGGAAAAAAACATGAAGTGTTCATTATTTATTCCTCCTGCTGTAAGTGAGGATCGTCTTTCTCAAATCACTTTAGAAGCTCACATCAGCTCTGACTCAATGCTGCAGTCTGCAGTCACCTCAATACCGCATGATGTCCTGTACTAGAAATGAGAGATGCCAAAACTCTCATACGCCTTCAAGACATCCTGTCTTGGTTATTGTAATGCCCTGAACGCACGCAATACTCCCCTTTCACATACTGTACCCTACAGTTCAGGAGTTTCTGTCTGCTTCAACCAATGTTTTGCATTGAAATGTTAGTGCATTGACTTTTATTGCGGGCACATTTCTTTACACCTAACTTTATTAAATTATGCACACACAGAGCACACTACACACACAGTGCTCAGCAGCATAAATGAGTACACCACCTGAAGACTGAATATTTCATTCATTTCTCAGTGTATATATTTTGGTTCATTAAAACAAAACAGTATTATTGAATGGTTACACCTATAAAAATAAGATTTTGGTCATCTAACATCAATATGAATAAAAAGACAATACATTTAAATTTATTTAAAAAGTTATTGAAGAAAAAATAAATACAATTGCAAACTACAAAATGTCAACTTTTTATTTTTCCTGTTTAATTTTTACGCCAACATATTAACTTGGGTGTACACATATTTAGACTGTGATCTTGCTTTTTTTTGTTAGATTAGCTCCAGATTTGGCTTTGGTACTGATTAATCTTATGTATATGCACAAATATATAATTGTAAAGCATCCTATAGAAAATATTCAGTTAAAAGGAGAGATCTGTAAAGGGGTGTTCTCATTTATGCTGAGAAATTTTATTATTATTTTTGAATACTTTTAAACTGCAGGGATGTATTAAAACTTAATATAAATAACATTATAGTTTTGATAATGTGATAAACATTTTGAATTCATGTGTAAGTTGCTTTATTTTAAAATGTTCTATTGTTCCCTTGTTCTTGTATGACAGGTTACACAAACACATTAAGCAGCACACAAAAAGGTTGCTTGAGCAATAAATCAGCCAATCAGAAGGCATCTGAAGGATCATGTGACCATAGCAAAACCTTTTTGAAACTTAAAAAAAGTAACCATTTTCAACTTATATTGTTTTCTTTTATACTTTATTCAGTAACACCTGTAGTAAAACTATAATTAAATAAGTAAACATAATAGAGCTTGATAATATTGGAGTGATGATAAAATAAGATCATGTGGAGCGACACAATCACCAGCAATCTAATCCAAGCAGATCACTGGAGAACTGCTGAACAGGACTACAAAAATACCATCATGCACCTCACACACACAACAGTTCCTGATTCCCTCAAATTACACACACAACTTGTAACTTGACATGGACTGATTACTTAAACTTTTTCACCTCTCTCTCTCACACACACACACACTGTTTTATAAACAATTTATCAAATCTGTTTTATCTTTTTGCATTGTAGCATGGTACGGCAATCTGAGTGTGTCAAGCTAGAACAGGTTGAGCAGCCTGGTGAAGGTGGCAGGCAAGATCATTGGTTTTAATCAGACTGGTCTAATGGTAATCTACCATAACTATGTTCTAAGGAGAGCTCAGGGTATCCTATGCACCCCGGATCACCCACTGTACTCTGTATTTCAGCTGCTGCCATCAGGACGTCGTTTTAGGGTTCCTATTTGCAGGACAAATAGAACCAGAAATTCTTTTATAATGGTGGCCATTAGGTCATTAAATGAGTCCAGGGAGAGGGGGATGTCTCTATATACTGATGTATGGATGTTGTGTGGTAATATTTTATTAATGTGTTCATGGAACTTCGCTTGTGTTATGGTACCTTGTTGCAATTTTAGTTTCCATAACGGGATAATAAAGCCGAGTCCGAGTCACACACACACACACACTTTGCTGAGTCTTGTTAACCTGTACCATTTCGAAGCATTTTCCTTTTGTCTAGTTTTTCTGTGCCTGTTGACCCTCTCCTTGTTTTTGTTAATGCTGTATGACGTTTGTGCCGATATCTTCGCCTGTGACCCCAGCTACTCTTCTGAATTGCCCTTAAGGTTAAGCTATGGTTCTACTTGGACTGTCTATTTGCGTTTAAGTTTAATAAAGATGCTGTATTTTTGGATCCTCAACTCCCTGGTACAGACACTGAAAACCAAGAAATGGCTAAATGAAAACCCCAAAATAATTGAATATCTGTTAAAGAAGTTAAATATAAGTTGTAATAATTTCGCAATATGTTTCTGCCGAAAGCAGTTTGGTGAGTGTGTCTGTCTGAGCACAGAGATCTGACCTCTCTCTGCTCCACACGTGTGTTACTCCAGTGCAAAAACGAACGTGGCCACCTGAGTTTATCTGAGCAGAAAATTGAATTTATTTCTCCACGCGGCTCCCGCACTCGCCAGTTGGTCACAGTGTCGCTGTTCTTCTCCCCAGAGAGGTTGAAGGGAGAAATTGAAGCCAGTAAAAGGTGCTGTCAGGTCTGATGACCCCAAAAATGATACCCTCCCCTGCTTATCCTGGGATTGAAAGTCAAACGAACAGAACTGACAGTTTATTTCTTGAGCCTACATCAGGGAAAATGATGCAATCTTGCCTTAAAGGTCCAGCAATAATGGCTGTGAGGTTGATAAATCTGCGCTGATGACCTTTGGTCAACTGTTGCAATTGCAGCCAAACTTTCTCTGCATTCCGCTCTACGGAAATGTTATTGAGTGGCGTCTACCCGTTGCACTGATAAACATGATTGATAACGCTGTCCTGAAGAAAAAAAAATGTGTTGAGAAAAGACTGGAGCTCAGAGTACAATTTTATTGTTTTCTTTTTTCCTTAAGTCATGACATTCCCTAAAAAGTGAGAGAAGCAGCATCTATTGTGTTGGTTCATTAGCTGGAACAAAACGTCCGAATCTGGTGAATCACTGCTGCATGCAGAATGACTGAGCAATGACTTCACACAAATTGATGATTCTCATTACACTGCAGGATTCTCACAAATTAAAGATGCGGAGGGAGGACTCTTAATTACTTGGTAAACAAACAAATGAATAAATAAATCCCATGCTAGCATTGAAAATAGATCTGTAACGTCCAATTAAATTAGTCAGGAAAGTACATTTTAAATTGAATCAGCTCCATTTTATTGACAGTCAAAATTAAAATGAGGAAAGAATGACAGCTGTAAAATATCATATAAAGACTCAGAAAGTTGATTCAATACCATGCTTGTCACAACAACTCAATAACATTTTATTATTATTATTATTATTATTATTATTATTATTAATATTATTATAACCTTTATTTTACCAGGAAAGACACATTGAAATTAAAAATCTCTTTTACAAGAGCGTCCTAGCTAAGATTAGGTGATATAGCTAATAGTACTGTGGGGCTCAGTTTTATTATTATTTGATACATGGCAATGCTGGTGTAAACAACTTTGTACAACCTTATAAAAAATAATGTTTTTTAAGCAAATAAAAGGCATATAATACATTGTAAGTGTACCCTTATTACGCATATGACTATGAGGTTGCCCATGGTTTTGCGAAGGACAGCTTTTGTTTCTAAAGTTCCACTGTTTACAGTAAACAAAAATAAGATATTTGCTTTTTGTTAAAAATTATTTGAGGTTCAACAAGCAACAAATTCAGTTTGCACTAGGGATGTAAGAATATTGTAAATACCGTCATACCGCAATAGTAATTTTTTTCAATATTACCGTAGGCGCATGACTCAATAAAACTTTATTTCTGAGAAAAGTTTGCTTAGGCAAATGAAGCGAACGGGAGGTAGCGGGAACTACAATTCCCATCAGCCTAGGCGTGGCCATCATCCTTTGCGGTCTGTTGTTACTACAGATCCAGTAATGCGGAAATGGAGTGTGTTGCTAGTAACAGGGAAGAAAAAGAGCTGGAAATGATCGAACCTAAAGCGAGTTTTAAATCGGATGTGTGGAAGCATTTCGGTTTCTTTCTAAAAAGATACGAAAAAGGAGAAAAGGTGACAGTCAAAGAAAAAAACAGTATGCAGGCACTGCCAGACTGTGGTGAAATATAAGTCAGGGAATATGACTAAAGACAGTCATGGGGACTGCAGAACACAGCACACTTGTTAGATTGATGCAGACATTGACTTGTACCGCAAAGAGACCTCTATCTCACTCATGGCTTGTCCTCTCAAGTGGTGGAAAGACGATGCACAACGTTACCCACTGCTGTCAACCTTGGCTAAATCATATCTCTCTGTCCCAGAAACCTCAGTCCCAAATGAGAGTCTTTTTTTTTCTGTTGCAGTGAACATGCCCAGAGATCCCAGCTTTTACCAGATTATAGTTATATGATCATTTTCCTTAAAAAACCCATCTCTATCTAAGTGAGTGAGTGATTAAATGTTGAATGTGATGAGTTTTCAACAATACTAAATTGAAACTTTATTTTTTTGATATGGTTTAATAGTTTTGTGTTATTAAAATTGGAAAAATTGAAGTTCCTGTTTCGAAACTTACAGATAGATGGCTGATTTGTATGTCATTGATATGTTCAGTGCTAAGGTAAATAAACACTTTTGGCACTTTTTTTCGAGTCTTTTCATTAGTTTTTTTTTCCTATAAATTATTCAATAAATACCGTACCATGCCATTCATACCGAAGTATTACCGTACCGTGAAATTCTGATACCGTTACATCCCTAGTTTGCACACAAACATACACAATTACTTAAAAATATGAGTTATGTTTTAAGAGAGGATGAAAAAAGGGGTATAAATCTGATGCGTAACATTATATTAGATCCATGCATTAGGTATTAAAACAGCAATACTGCTGCTGTGTTCGCCAAAGTTCATTATACAGCAAAAGAAAAGAGATATCTTACTGATCTTAACTAAATAACTTCATTTAATTAATGAGTTCATACACCAGAAGTTCAGGAGAAAATGGTCTCAAACTGAAGGTCTATCCACAAACTGAGCCAAAAAACAATTAAAAAGCATAAACAACAAAAATAAGTAGCAAGGTGTTTTTTCCTTAGTACTTTAAGTCCAAACAATAATAAAAGCACTCTCTCAATACTCCAGTGTAAACAAAGAAACCAATTCGTCCTTCCAAACATTATACAGAGCTAATAGATGCGGAGCAAAGCCACAGATATTGTCATGTTATGAAGATTTAATATTGGAATAAACTGTGCATTGCTCAATTTGTGTGCATCAGGGAGTCATTATCAATAAGCTCGATATGAGTAATAAGCCTCGGTAAGCACATTGGTTCTGAAAAAATAATTGGGGCAATCCAAACTAAACGTATATCCGGTTAAAAGAGGTGGTGCAGACCTGAACAACAGATATCTCTCTTTCAACCATCTTCATTACAGACTCATCCAGAGATGTCTGGTTTTTAGAACAGGCTATTAATATTTATGCAGGACGTAATTGGGACACTGCATCTAATTTTTGTCTTTTCGAGTCAGAAGCAGGTAATCATGCACATATTTAGTGAGCTGACTCAGCAGTTTTCCGCGCACTGCTTTCTTCATGTTTTATTGCTATTTTGGTCGTGCTGACACTAAATGCTGCATCTTTCTCAAGCAAATGAGCGCTTGAAAGCAAACTTTAGATTTTAAAATGCAAACAGCAAATTCAAAATCTACTACCGCAATTAGAATCAACACTACGGGTGTGCAAAGTTTAAAAGTGGAGTTATTATATGGTATATTTTATATTTGTATGCTAGTTGACTTATTTTAAGTGCCTTTATGTCAGATAATATTATGAGTGATTTATTCAAAACAAATGATTCATTTTAAAATGTGACCATTTTTAATAATGGATCACTGAATTGATTCAATTTAAAAATCAATAAAAAAGCAAAATTAAGTTAAAAAAAATGCAATCGAGTGACTGCGACAAACAACAATATCCAAAGTCCAAATTGTACGTGTGAACTTTGTATACAGAAATAGTTTGGGGATATTTTTGAGTGACCAAGAGTCTGCATTTTAAACATTAAAAGAGAGTCACGCAAAATAAGCTGTTTGTGTCAACTAAGAAGAATGGAGATGTCGCTTGCTGTCATGTTCGCTTTGGTCATTAAAAGGCAAATCCTCTGCAAAAAAGGAGAGGTGACATAAACAAATGGAAGAACAGGAAAAAATTCACCGAAAGAGGTGAGTGCAAGAACTGTATATGTGATCTCTCTCTCTCTCTCTCTGAATACGCAAAACAGTTAACCTATCAAAATAAACCACATGCCATATATAATAAAGCTGTATCAATGCATATTTCCTGCCAGTCCTGTGTAAACTACAGTAAGCAGAGTTTATTTGTTTATATATTTATTTATATTGTGAGATGGCGGAGTGCGAGAACAGTATGAAGTAGTACATACACAGGTGCGCTGCTCCAGCTTTTCTAAATAAACAACAGTGTTAAGCTATGATGTACGTCTGCATTGTACATATTTATTGCTGCAGCCTATTTATTGAATTATAATTAATAATTGATTGTAACTGCCTGTACTGAAATAATGTCAATGTATTGTACATTGTTCATACGAATTTTCTGTTTTTAAATAATAATAATAATGATGAACTTAAAAAAAATGCTTAATATTAACCTGAAGTTTGTGTTACTGTATTAAAACTAACACAAACCATAATTTCACACTAACTGGACATATATTGTTCTTCCACATTTAAAAAAATATAATTCACAATGACTTTTGATTTTTAATAGTCTTAGAATTGAGAAGCTTTTGTTCTATCTTCAAGTCAAATAAAAATGTTCCCAATCCAAAAAAAAAAAAAAAAAAAATTTTTTTTAAAAACATTGCTCAAAATTTGAAAGTATGGACTTAATATGGTTCTGTCTCAAGCCTCAAGAAAATGTTATGCTTAAAATGCTACTCAATAAGAACTTACTTGTTTGGTGAACCACAGTATAATAATACTTATATTTGAGAAAACGGCAATCTTATTTCTAATATTACCTACTGTATATTTAATCGAATTTTTCATCTGCCAAAAAATTGGGTGATGAGAAAAATGTACAACATGTTGATCTTACTCTCTTTCTCTAGTCATAAGCCCCTTTCACACATACAGACCTTTCCGGATAATTGCCGGCAATTTTCCGGAAAGGTTGTATGTGTGAACAGGTCCTTTTTGAATATACCGAGATAAATTCGTTCTGGCTATTTTCCGGAAAGAGAAGTTGTAACATTACCGGCAATTTGCCGGAATGCTGCGCTGTGTGAATGCAGAAGGAAGATTCCCGTAATAAGCGCGTGCACGTCTAGAACTTTAGCCAACGCTTTAGCCAATCACAAAAGTCAGACGCATTTACGTCCGCAAGGTTTGTGAGGATAAAAGCCTTTGAATATTTTTCCAGACACATTTAGCTGCTAGAAGTTAGTCAGATCACGTTTATATGTTCTTCTTAATGCCAACTGTGTAAATAATCATCGATGAGATGCTTATGATAGGCCGTTGTTTGTTTACCTTCAAGCTTTGCGTGCGCCTATGAGCGCCTGCACACGCACATATTATGAACATCTCGACATGCGAAAGTGATCCTGCGAAAGTTGTTCACAATATTGATCATCCACAGAGTTTGTAATTTAGTCAAATGTTTACAAATACAAGCGCAGCCGTTAAAAGCTCATTTGTGGTGAATGATGTCAGAATTTACCGGTATTTTGGAATGGATGTGTGAATGCTCTTTTCCGGAAAATTTCCGTAACGTCCTCACCTGTGTGAACAGCGCTTTTTTCAATATACCGGTAAAGTCGTTCCGGAAATTTTCCAGAAATTTACCGGTATCACTGTGTGAAAGGGGCTAGTGTCACTATGCAGTGGAAAACGGCTTTCACACCAGACACGGAAAGCACTGTACTATGAAACCCTTTCATTTCAATGGCTTGTGGCACACAAGGGTAGTTTATTTCCATGATAAGATGCAAGTCTGTTAGTTTCTCCTCATCCAAAGGTTCACATAATTTTTGATATGGCTCATTTCCATAACAACCAACAGGGATATCTGCTTTCATAACCTATACAGGGTCAGTCTAGCTATATTATGAGTAGGATTTATGACGCAACGAATGCTTTTGGACTGCTTTTGTTTTGAAAAGTGAATGATAAATGTCAGTCTGCCTACTGTTAAACCCACATCACCCATCCCTTCATCTCCTTCACAAACAAGTTCAATGCGGCCACTTTAATCGGGGACACAGAAAGAATGACATCTCAGAAGACGACGTGTATAAAGACTGATGGAGAGTGAGGGCCAGCATGTCTGGAATGTGTCCGAAGAGCCAAATCACAACCGGCTGATTAAACTTTAAGCTCCACCGGATGACCATAATAGCAACAAGTTCACTGTTACACAACATCCCATTTAACAAGGGCAGAAGGAACAGAGTCCTATGAATCCAAACAGAGTGTTACAACAGCCCACCCAGACCATCCAATCTGAGCGGGAGGTATCGTGCTTGCAAAATGAACAAACAGTACACAAACACACACAGAGACAGACGCAGATTCGCACAAACAAACAGATGAGCTATTTACTCACCAAGTACCACTGCTGTGCAAACTTGGGATCGGTGGGCTCATAGTAAACATCCCTCTTCTTTCTTCGTTTCACCACCTGCTGTTCCGCCCACATTACCTTGAGAAAGCAAACAAAGAGTCAGAGACATATGAGAAGAGCTCGATTCCTAGGTTTCCTGTCAGTTCAGCTCTTCAGATGCAAAATGCAGCGTTTTGAACATCAAAAGATCATTGGCAGAATTAATAATCTGGAAAATCTGCATGATCATTGGTGTAAAGCAAAAATTACAAACAGTCAAATTAATGCGAGTAGCTTTTCTCAGGAATTGTACTTTAAGTAGTTTTTAAAAGGAGTTTTTGAGTAGCTTTTTAGTGCTGTCTCGGTACTGAATCCGGAATTTTTGTCTGTAATTTTTGCACATTAACTTTTATTTATTTATTTTATTTTATTTTTTTATTAAAAAGACTTCACACTGTCTCAATCGTATCGACACACTGTCTCTGAAACTTTGACCCATCATAAATTAAGATTATTTGTTTGAATATGAAGATGAAAAAAGGCATATGAAAATTTCAGACTTGCAAAGACCTTTAGACGGGACAATATTGATATCATTAGATACTAACAGTGACTACCTAACAGTGTAATATCATTGTAGAAAAAAGACGAGTAAAATACAGTCAAAAAGATAAAAACTATCTAAATCTTGATTTATTGGAACCCAGATTCAGAGGTACTTTGTTCTGTCCTTCAAGTAGGGCTAGGCGATTTGGCCTAAAATCTAAATCTCAATTAATTGAACTTTTAACTTGATATTTTATTTTTATAAAATAAATAAATAAAAAATAAATAATAATAATAATAATAATATATATATATATGTTTTTTTCTTTCTTTTTTTTGCCTTCATAGTTTAATGACAAGTTTTGTACAGTAAATATGCTCACATACTATGTCAGAGCTTTTTGTTTGAAGAGTGCATTACCTGATTTGAAAATAATTAAAGGAAACACTCGATATCTACTATCTGGGATTATTTATTGAACAATGTGAAATTAAACAACTTAAATTTAAACACATTGCCTAAAACAGTCACTTTTTTCTTATAAAATGCTTACTTTTTTAACAAAATAAAATATTTTCTGTGCTTTTCATATTAAAAGTAGAAAATCAGCAGTATCTCAAATAAATTTAATAACTCTTGTGTATTCTGTAAATAATGTTTTAAGCAGTTCCTTTCTTGCTTCTACAGTAAACAAAGACTTTAATGTAAATAATCATTTGTTCAACAACTTTAATCATAAGGCAAACATAAAACAACCCTTCCATGGGATTTCACACTTGTAAACACTCGCTCCAACGAAGGGCTCTCTGCTGTCCCGCAGCTCTCTGCGACACCCACGCATGTCAAAGCTACCAAACTGACCAATCCCAGAGCTTGCGCTACAGGTCTTCGCAGCGTGTAGTGACAGTTTTGAGAGGTGCATATGTATGCGACCACACAAAGACTAAGTTAGACCATATGCATGCCCTTGATATAAATCATTATTAACAGAATGGGGTCACGTGAAATAATCAATAATCGGATCTTAAACTAATTCCTAGCCTGATACGCACAGGATGTAGGCCTGCCTTTTTCAAACAGCTTCTCAAAATTTTGGCTGAAGTCCGAGCCGAATGCCCTCTTTTATTCCGCCAAAAAGCTTATACGTTTACAGCCAATAAAATAAACCAGATTTGCATTTAATAGAAAGTTGATGTTTTTTTGTTTCATTTTTTATCAGAACAATTTAGAGAAATGTTTGTTTTTTAATGTAAGTTTTAGTTTAGGTGACATTGATATCCAAGCTGTATGTGGTCCACAGCAAGTTTACCCATTTCACTTAGAAGTTGTGCATTGTTCATAACTAGTTAGCTCATCATTTAAAGTGGTCACCATTTGAAAATTCGACCAGAAATTTGTTCTTCCTCTAGCACAGGGGTCACCAATCTCGGTCCAGGAGGGCCAGTGTCCCTGCAGGGTTTAGCTCTAACTTGCCTCAACACACCTGCCTGGATGTTTTAAGTATACCTAGTAAGACCTTGATTAGCTTGTTCAGGTGTGTTTGATTAGGGTTGGAGCTAAAACCTGCAGGACACCGGCCCTCCAGGAACAAGTTTGGTGACCACTGCTCTAGCGTATTTCACAGTTTTAAGTTTGCCATTGGCAATTCTTCTCTTTCTGTTTTTCATTGCAAGTGGCTGGAAATCTCTATGGGCAAGACATCACTGGCACTTCCATAAATTAAATCTCATTAATCATAAAATGATCTCATTAAATCTATTTTTTTTTTCATTTTAAGCCCGATATGTGTGCTAGCAATGACGTGAAAATTGGCCCTACGGTGAAAAAAATGTTGCACCCCGACAGGCTCAGGCTTAAATGCAGGGCACTAACATGTATGTCATCAAAACGAGTTATCGCCCAATTTCATCTGATGAAAAAATATACATTCATCTCAGTTGATTATTAACAATGGTATTAATAACAATCTTATCTGAATAAGAGACTAGAGTAAAACAATCAAGACTAAAACTAGACTAAAATACTTGAAAGTTAGACTAAAACTAGACTAAAATGCCATGACTTTTAGTAGACTAAAGAAAAATAGGATTAGGTTGATAAAAAATATGGTTAAATTAACAAAGACAACTAACACAGGACTAAGACTACCATCTTAAATAGTTGACAATTTACACTAATCCAAATAATCGTTTAATTCAATTACATACATGTTGGCCAGGAGAGATAGGATTTAATTCTTGGTAATGTCTGCAAACAAGAAATAAATTAATGTTTTGCATTCTAAAATAATAAGTTAATATAAAGAAGACTGAAATGTGTGCAATGTGGCTGGAAATATTACAGCAAATAAGGATATCGTTAAATAAGAGCTGATGAAATCTGCTGACAGACACTGTCCTGCTTTCTGTGTCTTCACAATCCTCCATGGCTCAACACAAAGAGAGCGTCCTGCTGAAAGACGAGGAGCTGTTTCTGGAGGGCAGCGACTGCAGCAGCGGGACTGAAAGCGCAGACGGTGGCAGATTATGTGACTGACAGCTCAGTGGCGCTCACTGCTCGCTGTCTACAATGAGCTTTGGGAAAGTGGATGAAATAGACAAGACGCGAGTGCTCAGAAACAGAAAGACGGACCGGCTGGGACGTTCACATCTATCAACATCCGTCAGGGTCACGGTGTCATAATGAAATGCCAACAAAGCAGGTTCAGACTGCAAGTAACATACAGAAGTGCAGTGTTTTCTACTTGCTCCAGATGAGTTGCTTAATAATTAACCAATCGTTTTTATGTACTAACAGCTGTTCAAAGTTTAGGTCATGATGTTTTTGTTTGACCTGACTGACTGAATCAAACACCAGACACAACCATTAAGTGCCATTTATAAGAAACATTAGAGTTAATTTTGCTTAAACCTGATCTTGATGTTTTAAAGGGATAGTGGTTACACTGCACATATCCTGCACTGCACATATACATTTGTAAATGTATAACATGCATGGTTACATATTTATTTGAAAATGTTTATAGTAAATAAGAAGCTATATACAATGATCACATCTATTTGTATATTCCTGATTATTATTAGCAGTATGTTCACATATTTGTTAATCTGACTATAATTAACATAATACAACTTGTATAGCACTTGCTCTTGATTAGACTGAAACTGTATTTTGTTGTTTTGTACATGTGTAATGACAATAATGTTGTAATAATCTACAAACCTTTAATAGTAGCAATGTAGATTGTGTATTTCTAATGAGTGTATTAAATGAGTTAATCTTCCTTAAAATGAGTGGAAAAAGTAAATAAACTATGTGCATAATTATACAAATTTACAAAACAAATTACTTTGCTTTCACAAAGAAAGTGTCTTTGTCTAAAACACATCATTTTTACATGCATATACATTGTAAATAAAAGCTTGCAACAAGTGTCCCGCTTCAGAGTTCTTCTGATTGGTCCTCTGCTTTAGAACTGACACTGAAAAACAGCGCATGAGTGGAAAAGTGGAAAGCCTTTAAACTTGACAGTGGCATAAAAATGGGCTGACCAAAGCAGTATTTTAAAAAAATACTAGTCAATGGCTAATGGATTCAACATTATTCAAAATATCTTATTAAATTTATAAGTAATTATACATTTAAAAAGTAAATAAATAAATAAAAATAAATAAACAAATAAATAAATAAAAAATATTAATAAATTATAAATACATTTAAATATTTTAATAAATCCATTCTAAAATAGTTTAACGAGAAATAATAATTCAAATATATGTATAAACATTAATAATTTAACATAATTCCATATACTAAATTTAAATATATTAATAAAAAAATGAATATTAATAAATTAAATCTATTTATAAATTTAATGTAATTAATCCAGTGTAAAATAATAATAAATCAAATATAATTAAGCAATAATAATTAACTATACAAGTAATTCCATATATTACATTTAAATATATTAATAAATGCATATGAATCAATTTTAAATATATTAATACATTTACATATTTTTATATAAATAATTAAATTAAAATATATTTAATTTAACTGATTTATTTTATCTTTGCCATGATAACAGTAAATAATATTTGACTAGATATTTTTCAAGACACTTCTATACAGCTTAAAGTGACATTTAAAGGCTTAACTAGGTTAATTAGGTTAACTAGGCAGATTACAGTAATTAGGCAAGTTATTGTATAACGATGGTTTGCTCTGTAGACAATTGAAAAATTATATAGCTTAAAGGGGATAATAATATAAAAACTGCTTTTATTCTAGTCGAAATAAAACAAATAAGACTTTCTCCAGAAAAAAAAAAACATATCAGACATACTGTGAAAATGTCCTTGCTCTGTTAAACATCATTTGGGAAATATTTAAAAAAGAAAACAAATATTCAAAGGGGGCTAATAATTCTGACTTCAACTGTAATTCTATATATTAAATTTAAATGTTTTAATAAAATGAATATAAATACATTTTAAACATATATAAAAAATGTAAATGTTGTAATACATTCATTTAAAAACAGTTTAATAGAAAATAATAATTTAAATACAATCATAATCAATAATAATTACACATACAAGTAATTCCATCTTTTCGGCTTAGTGCCTTTATTAATCAGGGCTCACCACAGCGGAATGAACCTCCAACTTATCCAACATATGATAAATTGATCAAATATATTAATAAATAAATCTGAATCCATTTGAAATACATTAACACATTTTAATATTAATAAATCCATTCCAAAGTTTCAAATAAAAACTTTATTTTTTAAGCCCCAATTTTTAAAGCCGATATTTTGAATCTCTTTGAGGTGAGCTCTTATAAAGCTCGCAAGATAGCGTTCAGAATCCACTGATTTTATCATTGAAAGGCAGAGCAGAGAAAATGCATGAATAAGTGTGGAAAACCCGCATTCAGATCTGAGGCCGTCTGCTTGGCAGGTTCATGAGGAGAGAGACATGTTGTCAAAACATTACAGCACTTTTCCCCTGCTGATTAATTAGCTGGAGTAAAACAACAACTAAAAGCAGCACACAAAAGAAAAACGTTTCTAACTTTTAAAAGATCGACCTTTGGTGAAATTAAGCTCAATTAGAGCCCATACTCAGCTGGCAATGCGATGCATAATGAATAACCTCATGACTGATGTTGCTACATCTATGACAGCTCTGATGTTTCGACTTGAGCCAAATGCGTTTCAAAGAGAATATGAACACCGCCAAAGGACAGAGAAATGGGAAATGGATTTCTAAAGCTATGAAGACAGACCGAGTGATACAGAGCAGAGTTTTGATAACAATCTTGACTATAAATGGAGTCCGGATGGAAGGAATCTGGACTATCTTAACCTCTACTCTGGAAACGGAGATAATACAAGCAGTTGCTGAAATCTTATTTTGCAATTTAGACTAATGCACGCTCTTTCTTGACACATGTAATTGATGAGATGTGAATGATGCAACTTCAAAGGGACCCATTATGCAAAAATCACTTTTATAAGGGGTTTAACCATCATTGTGTGGTGACTGTGTATGAATATAGCCAGCCTCTAATTGTACAAATGAATAAATTATATTTTTATAATGACACTACATTAAAACAGTGATTGACATTCTTCCTTTATTAAAGGGGGAAAGCTCTGCCCATTAGTGACTATTTCTCCCTCATTAGCATAAACAACTTGAGTGAGAAGCAGCCATCTGCAGTTAAAGCTTTGAACCTGCCACTATGAAAACGTTCACACACTGGCCACTTTATTAGGAACACCTGTCTAACTGCTTGTTAACGCAAATTTTTAATCACATGGCAGCAACTCAATGCATTTAGGCATGTAGACATGGTCAAGACTGGGGAAGAAAGGTGATTTAAGTGACTTTGAACGTGGCGTGGCTGTTGGTGCCAGACGAGCTGGTCTGAGTATTTCAGAAACTGCTGATCTACTGGGATTTTCATGCACAACCATCTCTAGGGTTTACAGAACATGGTTCGAAAAGAGAAAATATCCAGTGAGCGGCAGTTCTGTGGGCGCAAATGCCTTTCTGATAGAAAGGCAACAGAACTCAAATAACCACTCGCTAAAACTGAGGCATGCAGAAGAACATCTCTGAACAAACAACACGTCCAACCTTGTGGCAGATGGGCCTGCTGTATCCAGAAGACCACACCGGGTGCCACCCCTGTCAGCCAAGAACAGGAAACTGAGGCTACAATTCACACAGGCTCACCAAAATTGGACAATAGAAGATTAGAAAAACGTTGCCTGCTCTGATAAGTCTCACTTTCTGCTGTAACATTCAGATGGTAGGGTCAGAATTTGGCGTCAACCGTTCAGACTGGTGGTGGTGGTGGTGGTGGTGGTGTAATTCTGTGGGGGATATTTTCTTGGCACACTTTGGGCCCATTAGTACCAATTGAGCATCATGTCAACGTCACAGCCTACCTGAGTATTGTTGCTGACCATGTCCATCCCTTTATGACCACAGTTCACCCATCTTCTGATGGCTACTTCCAGCAGGATAATGCACCATGTCATAAAGCGTGAATCAACTAAGACTAGTTTCTTGAACATGACAATGAGTTCACTGTACTCAAATGGCCTCCACAGTCACCAAATCTCAATCCAATAGAGCATCTTTGGTATGTGGTGGAACGGGAGATTCACATCATGGCTGTGCAGCCGACAAATCTGCAGCAACTGTGTGATGCTATCATGTCAATATGGACCAAAATCTCTGAGGAAGATTTTCAGTACCTTGTTAAGTCTGCGCCATGAAGAATTAGGCAGTTCTGCAGGCAAAAGGGGGTCCAACTCGGTACTAGTAAGTGTACCTAATTAAGTGGCCAGTGAGTGTAGATTATAGCACATTTATTGCTCCACCCCTTTTGAAAAGAGACTTAGGAGCACAATCTCATTTGAATTTAAAGCGACAGTCACCAAAACAGCACAATTTGAATCAAAGCCAAGAATGGGAATTTTTCAAAAGAGTTAAAAAAATAATTGTGGGTTATTTTCAGCTGAAACTTCACATACACACTCTAGGGACATGAGAGATGTATTTTACATCTTGCTAAAGGAGCATAATAGGTCCCCTTTAAAACATGGACAAATTTTTTAAGACCAAAAATTATGCATTAATACTGCATGGTATAAAGTAATAAGCATTCCAGATCTGTCAATATTGACTGAGTTAATTCTGTGATAAAACACGCTCTGTCTTTCTGAAGCTGAAGGGAGTAAAAGAATTCAACAACAGGAAGCGGAGCAGGGCAGTCAGGGGAAATGCCACTGGGACGCGCTGAGAGAACAGGCCCGACACACTTTACAAGGGCAACATCTTCCCACAACTGCAGGTTTCACTTCCCAAGGAGTGATTCCTTCGTGATAATGGCTGTTTGCATCAGCAAAACAAGCACACGTCTGTCATTTTTAATGAAAGTCAACCTTCTGAGCTAAACAATGCAGAGTAGAGGTCAGTTTTTCATCTAAACGAGTGGCAGCATGATGTGCCAACTAATATTTCCTCACACTTAAGTACTTCTTTCACAACATTCATAGTAGAAATAGGGGCAGCACTGTGGCTCAGTGGGTAACACTGTAGCCTCACAGCAAGACTAGCTGGGTCAGTTGCCGTTTCTGTGTGGAGTTTTCATGTCTCCACATGTTGGTGTGGGTTTCCTCCGGGAGCTCTGGTTTCCCCCACAGTATAAAGACATTTGCTATAGTTGAATTGGATAAACTAAATTGGTCGCAGTGTATGAATACAAGAGTCTATAGGTGTTTCCTAGTACTGGGTTGTGGCTAAAAAGGCATGCGCTGCATAAAACATAAGCCAGAATAGTTGTCGGTTCATTACTTTGTGGCACCCCCTGACAAATCAGGGAATAAGCGAAGAAAAATGAATGAATAAAGGGAATAAAGTGAACTAATGACTGTTTTAAATACTGTAGTTGATTCACCAACATGAAAAAATGCATAATTAAAAAAAATTAGCTTAAAATTCTATTCAATTAAACAATAAATAAAATCAAATATTTTATCTTGTGGGTTAGTTAATTATAACTCCTTTCCTAGTCCCAGTTTGGATTTTGATAAATATAAATATATTTCTATATAAATATTATAAATATATTATATATTTCTTCTTTAAATTCACACAATTTATCCTCATATTTAGCCATTTGCTGATATCATTTCCTCAGACTTTTTTTTGCTTAACTACGAAACAAAACCAAATACTCACACATGTATATATGAATGTAAACATGCATCAACAAAAATCTGGAAACTGTTTATAAATGTTTAAATTGTTGAAAATGTTTATAGAGCTAATTATTTAAATAGGTTTTATGTATACTACATAATTACATTATCCATAGAACATGACTTCCCTTTAGCGCAGCTTACTTTCATAATTCCAAAAAAAAAACAGCAGTAGCATGATTTCTTTTTATTATACACAGTATTCATTTTTAAAAGAGCTCTGAATTAGCTAAAAATGTAACAATAAAAATGAAAACCATGACTAACTTGCTATTTATTTAGGAAAAAAGTTTACATAAAAAAATAAATGTGCCAATGTTGTGCAAGCTACACCAGAAACAATTAATTACTAATTACAAATAAGATCAATCAAGTTGTATGTAAATTACATTTCTAAATACTTTGTCTGAAAAGTAATATAGTTACTCATTGAGCAATTTAATTACTTGACTCAATAATACTAAAAACCCTCTTAATGTTAAAGCATAATCAATAAAAATTCAACTGCTTCAATTACCTAGTCAAATAGTATTTTTAAAGCACACCATAGTTCATATACACCATTTTGTAATTAATTTATTGTTCCATAACCTTGTGTAACCTTCAGACAAATGTATAAGAATTTAGCTGATAAAATTAATCTGCAAAATGCTCAGTTTCTCTGAACTGATGTGTCCAGAAATATTTAATATAGAACATTTAAGGCAAGTACATGATAGGCAACTGTCCGATTTTATATTAAGTGTCCTTTACTACTATGTACTAACACTATGAACACATCAAGTACATATTTTGATGCATTGCAGAAGATGTCTGGTGCTCGAGGTGGGATGAGGTAGGGTTAAAGAAAGGTTTGTGGTCTGGGTATGTTTAAGGGTGGGCTAAGGTGTAAGGGATGGTCAACAGTGTAAATATAAATGTAGAAATTAGTTACTTGCAGGTATTTAATCAAGCATAACTGATGTAAAAACATGTATTTACACAATGTACATTGTAACAAATTATTAATTTGACTATATTAGTTAAGGCCAGTGTAAATATACATAGAATAGATTACATATTACAAATGACCCTATTTAAAATGTAATTAGTGTGCATTTTCAATTACTTTATAAAATTTCTAATGGATATTTTCAGCTAAATCATTTTCAAGCATTTATACCAAGCAGCTGTGACCTTACAGTAGCTCTGTTTACTGTTAGAATTTTAAAAATCTTTCATCACTTGAATTAAGATTATTCATTCATTCATTTTCTTTTCGGCTTACTTTCTCTATTAACCCGGGGTCACCACAGGAGAATGAACCGCCTGAATTAAGATTATATTAAGTAAATTTTAAACTACAGCCACCACAAAACCAGTCCTTATAACAAAAAATGTGTTTACTGTTGTTACAAAATCTAAATTTTAGTTAGTTGTGCAGGGTGATTTTTGTGCATTTGTAATAAATAAAAAAATACATCCTATTTCTGCTTACAAGCTATTTCTGCAATTTTCATTTTTTTGAATCGAAGCAACTTAAACCCAAGTCACTCACATCTTATTGATCAATAAAACTGTCAATGAAACATTTTTAATAATTATTTATTAAATTATTATTCATTATATTATTCAGTTCAGTTATTCACTGTAAATATATTTGCACTAAACAGAAACAACTTCTAGTATATGACAGCAAAAAATAAAATGCAATAAAACCAGCGGTTACACATTTAAAATACTACAGTCATTTATGGTAAAGGTAAATATTTAGGAATGAGCATTATATTGTATATATATTTACAACTCTCCATTAATGAATTACACTACATGATGTAGTATCATTAGTAACTATCATGAACTAAAAGTAATTACCATAGTATACTCTAGCCCTTAATGCAGTAAACTATACATATAGACCTCCTCTCCCTCAGTCATTTTTTCATCAAGCAAATTTCTCGTGTTAGTCTTGGTTGGCAGCATCACCGACCAGAGCGAGAGGTGGCAGCAATGCACCAAAAAGTTTGTCGTCGACCACCAATAAACAGGTAGAAGAAGAAATTATAATTTTCGCAGTCATATGGATTTATTTTCATCGGTTAGACACCAGCCTCACAACTCCGGGAATGCCGGTGCCGTCAATTATTAATCTGCGATTGGTAAATAATACCACAGAAAGTCTGTGTGGACGCTACTGCGCTACTTGACTAAAAAATAGCTTCGCTACTAAAAAGCTATTTGATTTAGTGAGTAAATCACCACGCTACTGAGAAATGTAGTAAGAGCAGAATAGCACTGCTTTAATAAATGGCCTTAGCAGAAGGCATCGTGCATATCAAAAACAGGCATAGCAACAGATTAATATTATTCAACATATCCCAGTTTTTTTAGATGTAACCTCATTTGTAATCTGTAATTTAAGACATTTTTTTTCTCGATAACTGTGACGAATTACTTTTACATTTTTTCTGTAATTAAATTACGTGACACCTTTACATGTAACTAGTGTTTCCCCAACACTGGTTAAGGCCACCTAATACAATGTGGGATCAAAGTAACTAAATCAAATTAAATGTAATCCCTTTACTCTTTTTCAGCAAGGAAGCGAATTAATAACACTAACTACTTACTTTGTAACTAATTACACCTAACACTTATTGCCAACGCAAGAATTTTAACAGAACAAGCACCAGCATACCTCGAGGATACCAATGACTATTTAAGAACAAAAACTCTCAGTAAATGAACACATTCGCTTTCCTACTGGAGTCAAGCAGGGCTCTCCGTCATGGTGTTGGGACTCAGGTAGGTTCATTATTCACACACCTCATCACTTCTGCATGCCGGACAATGGAGTACCTTTGCCATCTCGAGGGAAGCCGCTTTTGCTCCTGCAGGCCGTTGGCGCTGATGAAGCGTGGCGCTGCAGTCATGTTACAAGATGGACTTTTTAACCCCCTCTAGAAGGTGAGTAATGGGCCATACGGGTCCAGTCGGTGATTTCCATTAAGGGGGTTTCTAGCCCTCAGCGGTCCTTTGGTATTAAAAATCGCAGGGCTTGTGTTTCACGCTGCCTCAGAACTCCCCATCTGGATCGGAGAATTCGCTGAACGACAAATACCGATGTTGCACTGAACGAATGCAGATGTCAGGACGACGCATCGCGAGCAGGGCCACTTTAAACGCTCGTATTTCAAACTAGTGACAAGAAACTGAGAAGGTTTATTGGTGTTCTTTGGAGCCACATATGCCGGGGAGGAAACTGAGGTGTTGTGATGTATACATTTCACAAGAATGGAAAGATTCATAAATGGCGTTCAGAGGACACGAGTCATTTAGCAGACGCTTTTATGTAAAGTGACGTACAAATGAAGATAATAGCAGCACTCCAGCTCACTAGAAAGCAGCAATATATAAATGCCATGAAAAGTCTAAGTTGGTTCAGCTTTATATGTGTTAGGCAAAGATTAAATCACATCCAAAGAATGCAATATGTGTGTAATACACACACAAACGTAAAAACTAAAATCACGCTAAACCTTTAACATATACACTTAAATGAATCATTTGTATCATGTACATACATATAACTAGATATTAATAAACATTTTCTTAAAGGGAGACTTTCTGTCGGTGAAACCTCTCTGGGTTATTACGTAATTACGCCGTTATGCAGATTGAACTATTTTGCTACATTAGCCCCTTCTGGTTGTATGTCTGATTTGCAGAATTGTGTTATTGCTGCCTAGTTTTGCAGCCTTTTTCAAGATTTAAGTTGAGTCTTGTGTCTCCAGAATGTTTCTGTGAAGTATCAGCTCAAAACACCCATCAGATTATTTATTATACCTTTGTGTATATTGGAAATTTGAGCTTTGTAGCTGTTTTGATGCCTGCGACTTTAGTGCAAATCAGCTGCTTCTGCCCACCCACTGTTCCCATGTGCGTGTCAGAGCTAAAGAGGTTGCTCACTATTGCTATGATGGGTGTAGCTTCTCCTGCTGCATCTCACGGATAAGCAGCACAGTATCAGACAACAATGAAGCAGATCTCCTTTATACTACAGTAAGAACTTTTCCAATGATTATTTGATATATTGGTTGTGGAGATATTTCAAGCCTCTTTAACAAAGAGTCACACTCACAACGTCGTTATAAAGTTCGCACACATGCACACACAGCTATGCACTGTTTGCATGTGACTGGTGTATAGATATGTATGGATATCTGTTAATGTTAATGTACAAAATAAACCTGATTTGATTCCGTGAACCGTCTTTTTTATAATTGTACTGACATGCAGCTGAGTGAAGTATTACGAAACAATTTTATTGTCATTATTACAAACATGCGCTGTTTTAGAAACGCTTTAAACTTGTAAAACTCATTATTGAGGTGCTGCTGATGACAGAGAGCTGAACAGATCTTTTAATCCCTGTTGCTTTGCGCATGTCCTGTCTTGTTGATATGATTATACACATTACTATGGAGACATTTTAATACGCGACAGTCAATAAAAAAAACTGCACTCAGACAAAGTTGCAGTTTGCCTCAAAAAAAGGACAGATTTGGATGCTATTTTAACATCAGGACATAAAAAAAAAAAAAAAAAAGAGACTTACTTAACATTACTCCAATTAACTGTGGACACACTTTACCTACATGCAGTTCTGTCCAAACAGCTTACAAAAAGAGGATTTTCATCATATGTGCCCTTTAAAGGGGACCTATTATACAAAAATCACATTCATAAGAAGTTAAAACAAAAAAAGTGTGTGAAAAAAAAGTGGCGAAAGTGTATAAATATAGCCAGCCTCTAATGATAAAAATTAATTATATGTTTTTTTTATAATCACTACATAAAAAACAGCTGCAGAAACACTTTGATTTAAGAGGGAAAGGCCCGCCCATTAGGAATGTGCTCTCCATCATTAGCATATAGGTAGCCCTGAGTGAGAAGCAGACGTGAGCCATTACAGTTTTTACCTGCTGAAGATAGTCAGTGACTAAGACGATTATAAATGAGGAGTCTTACGATGCACAAATGAACACTGTAGTCTTCATAGACCAGGAGTGGACAATTATTTTTCCAAGGGGCCACATTAGAGACTGGGTCCGTTTCAGCGGGCCTGACCAATACAGTCAATAAGTTATTATTTAAAAAAAATAAAAATTATAATAATTCAGTGAAACTATTCAATAAACATTTATAAAAACACTGAAGATTATTTTAGGTATTTTGAAGACCAGCATCACAATATCAACTTCATATAAATGCCACAGGGTTTGTTTGATTGACTCGCCTTAGTTCATTTTTATTTATTTATATATTTTAAATGTTCAGTGAGAGAATTCTGGTCTGTGTTGTGCTGAATGAGTGCACTGAAGTCAGGTTGAATGTGAGGCCGATAGGCTATGTGATGTAAAGATCATCAATGAGAGAGGATCAGTATCTGGAGTTGCCTGGTTGGTTCCTGTCATACGATTCGTGATTCACTCACGGCATTCAGAAAAGTTTTGTTTTTTTATCTGACAGGTAGCTCTCTGCAACTCTCACATGGTCAGCCACTGAAACCAAGCAGAGTTGCGCCTGGTCAGTACCTGGATGGGAGATGCATGGGAAAGCTAGGTTGCTGCTGAAGGTGGTGTTAGTGAGTCCAGCAGGGGGCGCCCAAATTGTGGTCTGTGTGGGTCCCTACAGTGACAGGGATTCTATATTGCTCAGCGAGCACCAACTTTCGGATGAGACGTTACACCAAGGTCCTGACTCTCTGTGGTCTGTAAAATCCCAGGATGCTTTTTAAAAAATAAAAAATAAAAAATAGAAGTTTAACCCCCACATTCTGGCCAATCACAGTCTACAAATCATCCCCATAACTTAATCGGCTTCATCACTCGATCTCCTCTCTACCAATCAGCTGGTGTGCAGTCTGACACAATATGGCTGCCGTCACGTCATCCAGGTGGATGCTGCACACTGGTGGTGGATGAGGAGATTCCCCCCAATGTGTAAAGCGTTTTCCAATAAAGCCCCTTATAAAAAATTATTATAATTGTATTATTATAACTCACGGCACCTGGAAAACACATGCGTGAAATAACGCATATGCATCCCTTCCTATTTGCTCACTGAAGTCACATGTCTCCATTTGAAATAAAGGCGCTATATGTGAAAGTGCCCTTTTGTGATTCACCATATCAGACCTGCGCATTGCAAGGCCCTGTTTGTGGTTGAATTTAAATTAACTGAATCCTTCACCAGGGCCCATCAAAGTAGTCCAGCGGGTCGCAAAATGCCCAGGTCTACCAGAGCGTTAGTCCTGTTTTAAATCTGCCACTATGCTGACGCAGACATTTATAGCTCCGCCCTCTTTCGAAAACATCACAATATTATTTGAATTGAAAGCGTCAGTCATTAAAACAGCACAATTATTAATAAAACCCTAACAGGGGTAGTTTCAAAGAGTTACAAAAATGATTTATGTTGTATTTTGAGCTGAAACTTCACTTACATCAGAACAAAAACCAGCTGGGTTTCTAGAAAAAGAAAAACAAGATCTCTGAAATCGAAAACGTTTCTTCCCAATCCTTTTGAAATAAACCTAGAGAAGAAAGTGTGCTGCACAGTGTCAGATGAAATAATAAAGATGAACAACATGAAATGTAAGTGCTCTGGTTCTAGTGCTTCCTTTCATTCCCAACAATGATTAGATCTTTTGTTGGAGTCCCTGAGGAAACGTAATGAGGTCTTTGAGGAACCAGACAGACTTAAAAACACTGAGAGCACTAACGAATGTCCAAAGTCATGTGGTGTCCTATTAGCTGAAGCAAGGAAGGAGTTGGTATATAAAGCTATGTATATAAAGCACACAAAAACTTAACCTTAGAAAAACATCATAAATCAGTGCAATTCAAATAACTTGCTTGATATTCAAGGTATAATGTACAAATTATAGCTGAAATTCTTACAAGATTAGTGATGGTCATGTTTAACCTTCATAAAATGTTGATTTTTTAAAATAAATTATACATTAATTTAATAATATACATATAATTTAAATAAATATTACATTATTACAAATATTACATTAATGGATTCATTTTTATATTAGAGGTCTCAGATTTCGTCAAAAATTGTGAAATGCAGTCTAAAATGATTTAAAACATTAAAATTACATCAAAATTAAATGAATAAGGCACTTTAGCTAGCTTGGAAACTATGTTTTTGTCTTAAAAACATTTATTTAAGCAAAGTCAGGTTAAAAATACATCCGCAGCATTATTAGACATGGCCAATACTGTCAAAACAAGATTATTTTCACAGATCTCAGGCTATTTTTGTACATCTCAGATATATTTAGGTCTCAGTGGTTTCAGTAATTCTGCTTTACTTCTCACTTAGTCAAGGACTGATCAACATTGCCTTTGAGTGGTGTGCTCAGAGACAGATCTGGATTATAAATTTCACACATACCTGGGGTTCTGTGTGCAGACGAATGTGTGTGCCTCTGTGCTCTGATAAAGACCTCTTCACCACCGTGCGGTGCCTGAAGTGATAATAATCTCCAAATACCTGGAAAGAGAGAAAAAAAAAAACACAAGACTACATTTAGCTCACCACATTCTACAGACTGTTTTTTCTACTTCAATAACTTTCCAGGAATTCAAAGAGCCATTTTGTTTTGGAGATTATGAATGTTTAAACTACAACTGAAAGAACTAAAATGTCTTAAAAACATCTGTCTGACTGAATGTACACAAAAATGCACCAAAATCACGGTCTTGAATTTAATTAAAAAAATAATAATAATAAATAAATAATAAAAAAATACCTTTAAACAGACTTGCATAAATTAGATATTTTTTACTTTAAAGAGACAAATACAATAAAAGAAAAAAAAAAAGAAAAAAAAATTTATATAAAAATTGTATTAAAAATAGAATAAACAATTTGAAGAAATGTTCGAAGAATTAAGGAATAAAATAAGTCAAATAAAATAAAAAATAAAATATAAATTATATAAAAATTGAGAAATAAGAAATGAAATAAATTATTAAACATAAAATAAAAATAAAAAATTTAATAAAATAAAAAAATTAATAATAAAAATATAATTAATATAAAAAAAATAAGAATAAAATAATTCAAAAATAAAAAATATTAAAATATTAATAAAATTAAAATATAAAACAATTATAAAATAAAAATTAAAAATAAAAACTTAAGAAAATAACAACAAATAAAATAAAATAATAAATAATTAAATAATCTAACTCAAATATAAAATAAAAAAAATAATAAAATGACCACACTATACGGTATAATTCCCGCTAACAATCATTAACTTTGACTTTGCCTTAATTAAAATTAGCTGCTTATCAATAGCTTTCAATTAGTCAAAGTTTAGATATTAAGTGGAATTAGGGATGCAGAAAAAGATGTACTTTAAATAAACTAATATTTTAATAATAGGCAGGTAATAAAGTCACTAGTATTGGTGATAGAGTTGTACTTAAACTAAATTGTAACAAAAAAAGGCTACCCACTGACTTGCATATGAATATCCCTGTATTGTCAAGAACTAAATGGTAAGTAAATCGGTTTACAACCATGCCGTTTTGAACCCAAATGCAATTCTTTCACGTAAGATAAATAGAAACATTGCATTTTAAAAGAACTTCAGGAACAAAACAGACACTGGCCAACAATATACTGACATTTCTCAAAATATCTTCAGCTTCAGAAAACAAAACAAAAAATCATGATTTGCAATGATATGAAGAGGAGTCTGACTTTTGCACCCAAATATAAATGATAGTGAAGGCCACTCTTACTGCTCAACAAGCCCTATAGCAAGCTGTAAAGCCAGGCATGACCTTAAGGCTCCAGATGGAATGAATATTAAGCGAGAGAGAAAGAGAGTAATGCAGACAGCTGTACATGTCCAACAGCCTCCAGTACATGTAACACAGAAACAAAGTCAATCTCCTGTCAGCCGAATGCACAATCACACATGACAAGATCATCCGGAGGGCATCAAACCAGCACCGTTTCGGATCGATTTCGCTCTCGGCTTGATGAAAGCTCAACGTCTGGAGTGAGCCGGAGTTCATGCTGTCATGCTATAGATTCAGAGTATAGAACTGCAAAAGATCTTGAAGACATCAAAACAGCTGTACGGCATCGGCCAGGATTAGTCTAGAGATATTGACCATTCCACCAGCAACTTTAAAAGAAAGGCATCGATTGAAGAGCATTGATTCATTACAGAGTAACTTAGAGTTTAACTACACTTTTAGACCTTACACAATGCTGCAGGTCGATTCCACATGTTCGCAAAATAGAGTTGAAATGGCAGATGAAGTACTTGATTTTTTTTTATACATTTCTTTAATCTACCACACCTAAAATGAATAATTCATTGGATTTAGACATTTTTTTGAAGGCAAGTGGTTGCTACCAATCTATATGGGTTGAATTTAAACAAATTCAGTTTAGTAATGCTAAATGTGTTAGTTTAAACTCAGGCCATATGAATTCAGTCTGAATGATACAAAAATCATAAAAAGTAAAAAAAGTAAAATAATTAAATTAAATAAAACAAAAATGATTAAATAAAAATTTAATATACAAAAATATTTTTTAAAAAGTAAAATATTTTAAATAATTTAATTAAAATATTTAAGATATTATAGAATTTGTTTAAATTAAATTTAATAAAATATAAAAAATAAAATAGGATAAAATTTTTAAAAAGTTACAATTTTAAAAAGTAAAATAATTGTAATAATTTAAAAAATATATTTAAATAAAACTAAATATAAAAAATTAAATTATAAGAAAAAATAAAATGATTAATTATTTTAAATAGAAATTAAATATAAAAAGAGTAATTTAAAATAAAATTGTTGTTTAAATATTAAATAAAATATAAAGAAATACAATAAAATAAAAGGGTCACACTATACTTAAAAAATCTAATTTTCTTTTAAAAAGTAAAATAATCTAGTAAAGTAAATATCTTAATTAAAATAATAAAATATTTTTAATTAAATATATAAAAGTAAAATAAATTATTATTTTTTAAATAAAAGTTCTAAATAATTTTAAAATATAGAATTTTTTTTTATTAAATTATCTATAAAATAAAATTTAAAACACCACTAAAAAATTTAATTAAAAATGAAATGATCACACTATAATTTAAAAACAATATCATTTGTTAATTTTAATAATTAGTTAATAATTAAAAGTAAAATAAAAACATGTTAAATAAAAATCAAATATTAAAAAGTCAAATAAAAATAATTATTTTTATATAAAATACAAATTTTATATAAAACATATTTAAAAATAAAATAGAAAAAAAAATGTTTGCAACCATTTTTTAAATTGTAAATCAAATGAATAATTTTTTCAGGGCAGTTTAAATATTTCTGGATTTGGCTTATATTTACATTAAGTGGCCTGATTTACTTTTTGCTTACATGTACAAAAAGATTAATTTAAAACATACCTATTATGTACATGTTTTTTCACATTTTACTTTTTATCTGCATAGAAAATACATCTGTAATTTATTTTCAATTAGTCAATATCTAAAATTACACTGATAATCGTACTGTCCCCATTCGCGTTTATTTATGGTTGTGAATTACATTATGGGATGTTGATCTCAGCTCTGTCAACTTTTGTGTTGAAAATTCAACTCTATAGTTTAACAAAGTGACTTTTAGTGACATCTTCATCGTTTGAAATAAAATAATGTATAAGAAATAATATGTAGAGAAATTAAAATAATTAAATAACTGAAAATGTACTGGCGGTTTATGATGAGGTTTTTGTACAGTATTATACAACAACATACAATAACAACCACTAAGGCTATATTTCACTTTAAACTCTTAAAAATGTTCATAAAAGTCACTTTTTCTAACTTTCTAATGTTAAATGTTGTTAAATAAAAGATCAACGTCTCATAATGTAATTAAAAAGCTTAATTAAATGGAAAAAAATTAATAATAAAAACAAATCACAAAATGCAGCTGCTAATTTATGGATATTTTAGTGTAATATGAGAACATAATATGAGGGTTAAGCAGGAAATTGAAAAGGACAGAAAGACGAGAAACTTCTCCTTTATTCTAATGGCGGTAACTTGTAACAGGAACCCCCTGTCAGGAAGAATTGAGGCCAACAACTCTACATGTATTCTTCTATGACGTCCTCACTATACAGACCGGATTACAGCATGTTGATGCAAAAATCTTCACCCAAAAAAAGCCAGCGAGGCTACATGTCCTTGACAAAACAAATATGACAACAGGCGACCCAGTTAAAAAATATATAAAGAAGCATCAAAGCTCGGAATGATACAAAAATCATAAGAGTAAAAAAATTAAGGAACATAAAAAAGTAATTATTTTTAAAATGAACATAAAATCCTTTGTTTATTTAAAATAAAATAATGTAAAAAAATATGAAAATAAATTAAATATTAAACAATATAACATAAAATACAATAACACTGAAATAAAAATATAAAATAGGCAAACACAGTGAATGTGAAAAAAAGTAAAATAAAAATGTAGTATTTTAAAGTAGAATTAAATATAAAAATGTATTTAAAATAAAATAGAAAACAGTTAAATATAAAAATAAATATGAAAAGCATAGTCAGACTATACTTAAAAAGAAATAAAAAGCAAGCAAACACGGAATAAAAAAGAATTACAAAAACTTCAAATAAAAATTTGATATAAAACAATAATAATAAAAAAATAAATGTTAAACAAAAATTGAATTTAGGATAAAATAGAAACAAATAAATACATTAAAAAAAAGTTAAATAAAGTTAAATAGAACGGTTACTATACGTTTTTAAAAATAAATAAATAAAAATAAGCATCAAACAGAATACAAAGAGTAAAAGAGTAAAATTAATTATTTAATTAAATAAATTTTTTAAAAATAAAATGAAATAATTTTAAAATAAAAATGCCATATAACATTTGATTTGAGGATAAAATGGAAATACACACACACACACACACACACACACACACACACACACACACACACACACACACACACACACACACACAAATGACAAATGACAAAATACAATAAAATAAAAAAGTTGGACAAAATGGTTACACTATACACTTTTGAAAATAAATAAACTACTAAAAATAAGCATCAACCATAATACAAAAATCATGAAAGCCAGTGTAAAAAGTTTGAGAAGTAAAATCAAGTTAAATAAAGTAAAAAAAAATTATAAAATTATTTGAAATTAAATAGAAAAGTTAAACTTAATAAAATAGAAAATATAAGATAACACAACAACAACAACAACAAAAAACATCAAATACCATAGTCACACTATACTTTAAAAAAATAATAATAATAATAATAAGCATCAAACACAGAACGATGAAAAATCATAAAAGGGAAGGACGTCTGGAAGATGAAACGCACTATTAAATGCCTGATTGGCACATTCGGCGGATAGCGAGAGAACAATAAGGACTGAAAATAACACAAGAATTGATTGCGAGGAAAGATAGCAATAGAGGGACGGGTAATAAGCGCACGCTGCATTCAGAGAGCTTTGTTAGTCACAAAGAGGGAATAGATTGAGGATGGGTATGGGTGTATTGTGGGAGATAAGAGTCCTGAAGAGATGCACATCAATCTGAATCCTGCGGCTCCACAGATGGAGATATTCTGGCCTTGTCATATCAGACCACCATCAGACAAACATCTCAACTGCCTGGAAACATGCGAGAGGAAAGGCATGCAGAGAAGGAGAGAGAAAAAAAAAGCTTCATATCTACAGTGAAACTCGCATCCACATCTGAAAATGGTATCAGTGTTGGTTAAACAGTTGGCATGCCTCTACAAAATGTGTTCCTTATGTCTGGAAACAACCTACACAATCCAACTGTACAGATCACCACACACTAAAACACATTCAATCTTTGGAGGTATTACATATAATAGTTAGCTAATGTATTTGCTGTCTTAAGAGATTGTTTTCTTTAAGCTTAATCTCTTTATATACTTTTCCAGCATATGTTTTACAAAGTGGATGCCCTTGCAGCTGCAACCAAGTACTGGGAAACATCTATACTTACCAGGGCTTGGAATTGCAACCATTCTAGTCGCATATGCACCCAATATTTTATCTATGCAACCTTGTATGGGATACTTGTATTTTTGTACAGCTCGTCTAACATCGGTCAAATAAAAATTCCATTCAATTCAATCCGGCTACCACCGCAAGTATATTTCAAACCTGTGGGAAGCCCTGAATTACATTATTATCATTTTAAAGATGAATTAAAATGTGACAATCGTTACAAAAGCTTTTAACTTCAATAACAAGTTATTCTTGGACTGATGTTTCTGAAAACTCAGCTTTGCAAGCTGCAACTGTTATTTTAGTTTGCAAAGATATCCAATATTACGACATTATATAACTTGTTTTAAACCTGCTCCATTTTTACTGATTATGAGAAACAGTGCAAGCTTGACATCTCGCAATTATGACCAAGTGCTCTGACCTATAATTACAGGGAATGTTGTAAATCTTCAGATATTTACATGAGCATTAGCCAAGGCTCTGAGGTAATGCTGCTATGTAATAACCACATAATAACGGCACGCAGAGAGCATTAGCTGACACGAATCTGACCTCGACGTCTGACCCTTAGACCAGATGACACAACACTGACCAGCAGCAGCCTGCCGTTTCCCATACAAATTAGGGCTATTATCTAAAATTAGCCTTTATTTTGCTTTGCCTTGAAACTACCATTAGCGTTCCTCGCTATCTGCTCTTTAATGAAACCAAGCACACGCTCAAGCTGAAACTTTAACTAGCAGTAAGAATAATACAATGGAAACAGTAGGCTCTGGATAAGGAAACGCAGACGTTTACTGTGGGAAAATGAGCTGGCAGGTTACACTGGTGACCGTTGGAGATAACAAACCAAGGGAACAATCCATCTGACACTGAGCAAATGGTGCAATTAGTCTCTGCATTTGAAACCAGGATGTGCATCACTATCATAACTCAGTCCAAATCATCCATAAAGCACTAATATATCAGCCAAAACCCTCAATTAATATATGTTTTGTCTGAAGAAAAAAATTACATAAATCTACTGACAGTTTCAATCAAGGCTCAATAAAAATACATGCCTTAAATATTTCAGCTGAATTTAAAATGCATTGCTTCGGGTGCGTTACTTTGCATGTTTCAGATGACAAATCCACTAGAGGGCGCTGTTTATATTTCGGCAAATCTGAAATGAGTCACTTCAGTTGAGTTATACTTTGTGCTTTTTAGAAAATGTTGCTTGGACACAAACAGCACATTTGTTTCGGTACACATACAAAAAGAAAAAGAAAAAATGACAACAAGTAACATTTATAAACAACAAGCAAAGAACTGTTCAAGGTAGTTTGCCGTTTAAAATGCTAGTGGACACTCGTATAAATGCCTTGAGTTGAGTTATACTTTATTGTCCTTTCTGGAAATTTTACTTGGACTAATAGCACATCTGTCTTCAAGACAGTACACATACAATAAAATAAACAACACGTAACATTAACCAACAACGAGATTAAAAAGACCCGTTAAAGGTAGTTTTGCCATTTAAAATGCTAGTGAACACTGGTATACACTTGAGTGTATACTTGAACACTTGAGTGAGTAATATTATATTTATCTTTTCAGAAAATTCATTTTGTACTCGCAGAGCATATTTGGATAAGACATTTACCAACAACGGATTTAAGACATTTAAAGGTAGTTTTCCATTAAAATGGTAATTGACTTTGGTATAAATAACTTCTTTTAATAGTTACTTTTTTTAATGTAAAATATGTTACTCTGGGTACGCTTTGTTGCACGTTTCAGATAGCAAATCCATCAGTGCGCGCGGTCTACATTTTCGTGAATCTGAAATGCGTCCCTTCAGTTGATTTATATTTTATTGTCCCTTTCAGAAAATGCATCTTGGACTCAAACAGCACATTTGTCTCATTACACATACAAACAACAACAACAAAAAGCCTTCAAGGTAGTTTTCCATAAAAAATTCTAAAGGACAAATAAAGCAAATCCTAAAATGTCAGACTAATAAAAAAAATTTATAAAAATTTACTTAACATCGTAATATTTTGCTTTTAAAAGTAGCTTTACCAAACACTGCAAGCATCACATTTTTAATATGTATTATTTTTGTACAAAAGTATTTACATTAGGTAGAAATTTAAATGTTTCAAATTAAGAGTTTTATAAATAAACACAAAAGAACACCATTAAAAGCACTAAAAAGTGAAGAAAATGTCAAAAGAAATGAGAAAATGAATACTTTGAACAAATGGATCATAATTGATCTGAACGAATTATTCTATTTCTTAGTTTATTAAAGGTGTTTTCTGTCACTACTTGTTTAGCCTGCAAAAAAAAATGTCACAAAAGGAATAGAGAGCAACATTTTTTATCCTGATATTCATAATAAATAGTTCAGAAATTAATTCTATAGCAAATGCAGATGAAAAGCACAAATAACGGCAATCCTAAAAATGTCAAAAGAATGAAACGATCAAAACATTTCATGACGAAAGCTGAAAGTTCCTGCATTTCTCAGTGAATCAGCACTGGGAAAACATTTTAATAGCATAATTTATCTTGTAATGAGCATGACCTTAAGATACGCAAGAAACCGCGTACAAACTAAACAAGGACAAGGGCGAGTGTGAAAGCCTGTATACAGAGAACAGAAAAAAAGAAGAGATTTCAGAGAAACTCCATGACACCAGTGTCATCAACAAAAACAACTCCTAGCCCCATTTACAGCTTTGGGTTAGAAAAAGTGCCTGTCCGTGTTTATATAATGTCTTAAAACACAACCACACCCCACGTCAGCAGCGCTCACTGGAGCTGAAGCAGCAGCTGGAGCCCACGCTGGAAAACAACAGATAACTAGCAGTTTGCCTTCATACCCGAGGCCAAATCTGCAGGAAAAAAATTGTGGAAGGCAGTAATGGTCAACCGAAGCTTTCTGTGCCAGTGAAGTGTTAGGAAAATGCATTCATAAAACAAGAAAATGCAATGCATTTTAAGAAATGTGTTGTTTTTCATTTTTTTTTGCATTCAAAAGTTTGATTCAAGTCTTTTATACCTTTTTAAAGTTTTATTTGATTCAAAATATACATTTTTATTATTAGTAATATATATATATATATATATATATATATATATATATTTTTTTTTTTTTTTTTTTTTTTTTTTTTTTTTTTTTAAATAAACCTTTCTTAATTGAATACATTTTAAAAATAGTTTAATCATGTGGTCAAAGCTGAAATCTCAGCATCATTTACTCCAGACTTCAGTGTCACATGATCCTTCGGAAAGGATAATCATGTGATTTAGTGCTTTAAAAAACATGCCTTATCAACACTAAAAGATGTGTAATATCAAATCCACTAGAGGACTCTTTTAACAATTTTGCAAATCTGAAATGAATCACTTGAGTTAAGGAAATGAATCTTGGACTCAAACTGCATATTTGTCTTTAACTCACTCTAAATCACCTTGATAATCTCTTTTGTAGAAATGTGTTACACTGGACTTGAACCTAAGCACTCTGCAATACAAGAAGAACACTGTTCAAAGTGAGCTACTGCGTAAACTGACAATGCCAGAGTAGTTTTCCATATGGACATAGACAGATACGCAAACATATTACATCCCAAATCAAATGTATTACAGATGTACTATTATTTAAACTGTTATGCATTTCATCAGGACTCTTTAGAAAAAAAGGAATCTATGCATTAATTTAACATTTGTTTCATTACAAATTTATGCATTTGTCTTTATGCAATTTACTAAAAAAAAAGTAGTAAATGAACTAAAAATTAAATATTACATTTAAATTAAAATACAAAAGTCACTAGACTTAAATTAAAAGCATATTTAATGGCATATTTTGTTTAACATTTTTTAAAAGACAGTCATTCTGAACTGTGCTTGTTAAAACTAAATGTGTAAGTTTCATACTTTATATGATTCAATATTTCATTTTAAACAGTGGGAAAGTATAACTATCTGAAATGCAATTAACATTTTTAATTTAATTTTCACATTAATATTTAAAACATCAATTAACTGGTATTTTGAGGCCGAAACTGTGACACTTATGCTGTGTTCACACCAATTGCGGAAGAATCGTCAAGCACGAGTGATTTACATGTTAAGTCAATGCAAAGATGCGAATAGACATCTCGTGGAGCGATACGCGCGAATAAGGGTGCATGAGTTGAGCATATTGCGCGACTGAATCGCTCGAGTTAAAAAAATCTGAACTTCAGCGGACATCTGCACCACTTTAGCCAATCAGGAGCTTTCTTTTGTAGGGGAGTGATTATGACAGAGTGCCTGTTGTTGGTGTCCCGGGTGGAAATCCTCCTGCCGACACTGGACAACAGTTCCTCAAGCTGGGCTCGGCTCAGTCAGAAGCACCGCTGAAAGCTTCTATCATCCAGGTATAGTTTCTGGAGGAATTTATGAGCTTACAGAGCTGGGTGCACCTCAGAATGGATCTAGTGGACTCAGGCACAGTTCCAAATGAATCTACACAGTTTTTCACTCTTCCTAAAGCACATAAACACAGCTATTCTCTCAATAAAATCCATGTTAACCATTTAGCAACAAAGCTAGTCATCGGACAAAGAAGCCCTGCCCATGACGTGAATCAGCGTCTATTGCTCAGTACATTTGACATGCAAATGAAGCGGATTTGACACGCGAATGAAGCGAGTAAAGTCAAAATGTTCACACTTCTATTCATGCGCAAATAGATTTATCTGCGTCAGATGTGAACAGCTTTAGAGCTTTTTAATATGTATTGAAAACAGTGGGTGGGTGGGTGGGGGGGGCGATTCAACTCATTTTTTTAAGGGTCTTAAGGATCTGTTGAAATAGAATTGAACCAGTTTTTGTTTAAAAAAACAAACATAAAATATATATCACAAAAAAAATGTGATGGCAGCTTAAAGACGCCTCTCATATGGGTAATTAAGTCACATGCATTGCTCAGGAGACTTCAACAGTGTAAAAATCTTGATGGTTCTGTGGGTCTCATCTATCCAATCTGATCTTTATTTTGTGTTTTTAATTGGATTCAAGTCAGGTGATTGGCTGGGCCATTCTACAGCTTGATTTTCTTTCTCTGAAAGACTTTAAGAGTTTCCTGGGCTCCATTTTAAATCATTGTCTTGCTGAAATGTCCACATCTTTATCCTCTTGCTCCTGCAGATGTTGGACTGAAGCAGCTAATATTAATTTTCAATGAGAAAGGGCAGAGGGTTGCTGAAGAACTACTGAGAGACTTTAGCTGCTGTCTGGGCTTTTACTGCCTTTCTACACCTTTTCTTCATGTGTTCAATACTTTATTCCTGTGTCATTTCATTTCTTTAAACATAACTTCATTTGTAAACTAATTAGTTTTGTTTTCTTTGCCTATATGAATGCCGTTGATTGTTAAATATCAAGTAAAATTGTTAAATATCTGGTAAAACTATCAAGTCAGCAGCACCTTTAGAAATATTTTTTAGGGGGAGGAAAAAAAAAAAAAAAAAAATATATATATATATATATATATATATATATATATATATATATATATATATATATATATATATATATATATATATATATATATAAACTTATTACACAATTACATTTTTACTTTGAACTCCAATGTAACAATGTTTAAAAAAAAAATACAAATATGAAAACCTCTTTTCATCGTTAAACCACAAATCAAATCTACCCTTGAACCAAATACATAACCGTATCCTCCTCTTATTGACTCATCTGTCATTTTCCATAACCACCATTTCTCCCATTTCTTTACAGGTCTTCATTTGTTATCCTTCACTCAATGCTCTCTTTTCCTCTGACTTTGAGTCTCATTTCGGCTCGCTCTATTCTCAGTCGGGGATTGATGAATCACCAGAGCCATCAATCAACACCGCTGCCCTGTTCTCTGACTCCACCATCCTTCCAAAACAACATTTAGAAGAAATTAGACCGCACAAATAGTCTGAACAATCCCTGCAGATCCCAAGTCCAGGTGTACGTGAGCATGGAACATTAAGGATGAGCTTCTACACTGCAGGTGGTTCCAAGCGTGAAGTTGTACGATTATTATCATTACTCTTTCTGCTGAGGTCATCTGCAACTTTTATTCAGATTTATGAAGACGAGGTTCCAGCTGCACGCTACCCTCCCTCGAGATGGACCAAGAAGAAAACGCTTGCAGCTGCCAAAAGGAAAAATTATAATGTCTAAACCTGTGAAGGAAGCGTTTAGGGGAAGATGTGGGTTGCTTCTTGCCTGGGAGAGCAGAGTTTATGGAGTGCATTGGCATAAAAAAAGCCTATACAAGCAAACTGCTAAAGAGCAACTTTTTGGAAGCGGGTCCATAATCTGACTTGAATGCTGTTCCCCCAGAGTATAATTTAGGGCTACAGAGTCATTTAAAACATTCTTTTAGAATTATAAAGTCCTATTCACCTTTTTTTTTTATGCTTTGCATGAATTACTGCAGTATCTTCCATTGAATTGAATAGGTGAATCGTTTTTAAAGTAAAATGGATACAATGAGATGGAATTATTCTCCTCACAGATCATGTTCATGAAGAGATGTCAAAAGGCAAGTTATTAGACTGAATAAGAGCATCATTAAAGATTTAGAGTCAGAGAGAGGAGCGTCGTCTACGTCCAGTTGATGTCCTCTCTGGGGCAGAACTACAATATGCACCTCACCATTGCATTCTAAATATATTTCACTATGTTTGCGCTGGTTTCTTCAGCTTTGCATGTCATGCTGGCTTGGTTAAATGACGGACTCAGCATTGACGTCATTCCGATTTCCGTGTTTTGTTTTGTGATGTAATTTTGTCTGATTACTTCAAGAGTTCAAACTTTAATAAGGCTTGAAACTAGTAGCAGGTTTTGCATGCTGTCCCGGGAGAGAACCCTGAGCCCCGGGTTCCCGCCTGGTCAATTAGCATGTAAGGGGGTCTGAGATCAGGTAGTTCTAGAGAGCTCCCCCTGGTTAAGAAGGAAAAAGGAGAGATGGGGTGGATGGGGGGGGGGATTCTTAAAAAACAAAGATAAGGAAAGTAAGGTGAAATGGGCTATTTATTGGCGGGTTTGGATTGATCTGATTTCGTGCCTCTCGAAATTTGTTTATAAAACTTCACTTAATGTTACAGTGATTTGGTTCCTATATTTTTGTTCAGTTTGTGGCTGTTTTAAAGTGAATTTCTTGAAGGCTGCAGGAGCGTAAATAGGTAAACCCGATTAATGTGCCACCATGCCTCTAAATACATTTCTATACACATATAATTTAATGTGTATTATTTATGTGACAAAAATAACTCAATCTGATAGCTCATTGTAATGGCCGGGACACACCAAGGCAAGGGACAGCATCGGTCTGGCTAGTTGGTTTGGTTTGTGTTCAGCATATTACCTCTTGCCGGGTTAAAGCAGGAGCTGATTGGGCGATTGAACTTCTGGCTGTTGGCTGAAGAAAGCACTCTGACTGGTTATTCAGCAACGAATGAGAGCATGTGTGTGACATGAATACCCCAAACCTAAACCCAACGGTCACAGTAAAGTAAAAACAGTTCTGGATCTAGAGTCTTCTCTATTAGTATAGCTGATTAACCATTTAGATGGATGATAACAGCCTTCTGAGCCTACCTAGAGCCCCATATCTATCACTTGATGACCACTGATAACGCCCATACAATTGAGTGATTATATTCAAAGTGGGAGATGTGAGTGTATGGGTGTTTTCCAGTACTAGGTTGCAGCTGTAAGGGCATGCATTGTGTAAAATATGTGCTGGATAAGTTGGCGGTTCATTCTGCTGTGGCGAATAAAGTGACTAAGCCAAAGGAAAATGAATGAATGAATGAATTCCTCATAAAAAAGGGCTTTTCATCCAACATTCTTCAGTAGATCTTACTTACACCGGTTCGGACCGAGTGCTATATCCATATAAATTATTTGCAGCACAACCTTATTATTTAAAAAGATTTGGTTCAGTTCCTTTATATGGAAGTTGTGCAAAGTGAAAATGAATCCAATAATCTGAAACACACATGAAAAAAAGAGAATCAAAATTGATGCATTAGAAGAACATTTTGGAGAAGCTTTAGAAAACTTTTCTTAATCAGTTAAACCTGATCAATGGACACGGCTCCAGTGAAATCAAAACATTTAGAGGTCTGGAAACTAATCCCACGCTTTGCATTCAGGTTTTCACATTAGTAGCTGGTTAATCAATTACGCCTGGAAAACAAACCAGAGCTCTCCAAACATAACAAGTCTCCTTCAACTCATGCATTATTGAAGAGATTTTGGGAAAAATGTCCTGTGGGGAGGAAAAAAAAGATAGAGAGGGCATTGACAGAAGATGAGGAGCAAAAAACCTCATACCTGGCTACTCATGGTTACTATAGAAACAGTCTATGGTAGGCAATGAATTTGGCATCTTGGTTTTAGCAACGGCAAAAGCAGACAGACCAATAAAGCTTTCCACAGAAACGATATCCGTGATGAACTTTCAAATGAGCTCGCATCTCATTTTCCATGCTTTGGCAACTGCTGTCATGCCTACTGTGCCACAGTATTCAAGATGAGCCACGCTGCATTGATGGCTGGTTAAACTGGAATGGATTCCCAAGGTGATTTCCCATAGTGAATGAACATTAAAAATGACTGCTGAGGAAATAAGAGTCAAATAAAAGCGTGATTTCATTTTGTGCATTCATACAATAGAATGCATGGAAGAACATTAAGCGGGTTCGAAAAAATAATTCTCTAGGTATAACAATGAGTCTTAATGCTCGGTAGCTGAAGTGCTAACCACAATTCTGCTGAAGACAATTCTGCTAACGACATTTTCACAGAAAAGAAAACACCTTTGACATGTGTGAAGGATGAGTACATAAACCTGACCTCATTATAGAACCACGATCACACCACTGAAGACAACAATGCTAGCATCACTAGATTTAGAGTAAATCTGTTTCAATTTCAATTAAATCTCATGCTCCGATGTTAGTTTAAAGGTCCCTTGAGATTCAAATTAAAAGTTTAGATGTGGGAATATAAATGTATATAATCTAGTTTCAAATGAACAATAATCTATATATTACTGAAAAGTTATATTCTTTGGTTTTTAATTATATCACTTAATTCAAAACTGTAACAGGCCAGCTATGAGGGACATTAAACCTGGTCTTCCTGAGCCAAAGTGATGCAAATGCTACGGGCAAGGTCTTAATGACTGTTCTTTTGTCTTTGGGTGATAATTTCAGGCCAAAGAAACCCCTTTGTTGCTAAACTTGTGTTGGTCAGTGGCTTGGCAAGTTTATTCAGCTACCTACCTATTTCATTTATATGCTTTGTTTAGCTATCTCCACTTAGCCACTCCCCTCGTCCTAAGAACACATTACAGACAAGACATCTGTCTCCAATCAGACTTGTGATAAAGCTCGCAGACTGCAGACTTGTAAGAGCCTCCTATAGGCTATTGCAGACTCGTGGACTTCTCGCAGACGCTGGATGACTGGAGACTAACCAACTCGTCTCAAAGGAATTCTTCTGCTTGTTTCGAGTCTCCTGGACTTTGTTCTCTCTTCTTCACTCATTTTTTTATTTTTCCAAAAGATGTTAGTTTCAATCTGTTAGTTTTAAAGATAAGTGTTCTGCAAAACGGTGGTAAAATTCACGTGTAGAAAATAGAAAATCGTTATATAGAAAATATGAAACCAATATAAACATTGCAGTTGTAACTTCCACCTAAATGAATCAACGTTTGTTGGTTTTTTTGGCCGTCACATACTTCAGTTTGTCATCAAATCTTCTGACCAATCAAATGCTCTCTAGTATCTGACATGCCCCGCCCCCTTCAAGATTCTTCTCATTTACTTTTAATTTAATGCGTTTGAGCTCAACCAGACTGGCAGAGCAGTGATCAAAACGAAATACCATTGGCTGATTTTTAAAGGGAAGGAGCTATACTGTCCCACCCTATCGTTTTCGACTGAGATAACATCAAGGATCAAATAAAATAAAAAGCCCATTTTGAAGTGCATTTGAACAACTTTAGATTTTTGAAAGTCGCCGTTTATGTTACCAAAAATGAGTCGTCATCGTCAAATCACTGGTGACGTCAATGAAACACAAGATGCAAATGTTTTGCAACATCCCACAATTTGCTATTTATTTGCAGGAAATATATACAGATGCTGTTTGACAGCTCATAACACGTTAAAAAAAACAATCCAACATTACCAATGACTAGGGCCAGTCAGAATCTGCAGACCTTTTTTGTTATTTCTGTTGAGAATTTTGAAAAAAATCTTTAAATTTTTTACTTTTATTGAATGTTTATGATGCATATGATGCAAAATTAATGTATACAGTTATTCCTTACGCCGATTCAAAAACTTGAGAAGACCTATAGGCTACTATAATAAATAAAATCTTCTCTTAAATGTAGAACTATACATTGATATGCATTGATATACATGATGAAAATTCTTGACACACGAAAGTGTAAAGCCTGCAGCTCACAACAAATGTGGAGAGTTATTGCGTGTCATATTTAACAAACCGTTTACTGCTAATTTGATGTAATTTTGCTCACATGGATAATTGAATATTAATCAGATGATGTCATTTCGATGCTGTGCCGTCAGCCAATCGCTGCATTGCTGATCATGATTTCGAGGATCGATAGATCTGTCCTTCACAACACACACAGCGATCTCAGATCAGTTCATCCACACATTTTAATCTGATTCGCAAACTTGTTTGAAGAACCAAATTAGCCAGAGATCAGTTATTAAGATTAAAAGATCCAGGATCTGCCAAATCATCTTAGATCATTTAAGCGAGGTACAAAGACAGGACCCCAGATCCACTTATTTGGTAAACAAAGCAAGTCTCTCGTATAATACATCTACGAAAAGACAGAAAATATTACTTTTTAAACTGTATTGTACATAAATCAGATGAACATTTTAATAGTCCAATTATTATATAACAATAATATTAGTGAAATTAATTTAAAAACTGGATAAATATAAATTCAAAACACATTTGCACAAGTAAATACATCAAAAATCTGCACGTGCAAATTGTGTGGGCCTACTAGACCAATATTAGTGCAAATCAAATGCACTGTCATTTAGATAATAGCACTGGCTAATTTTACTGCTAAATAAATGTAGTCACGGCAGGTTCTAGTAAGAATTTAACAACAGATATTTTAGTGCAGAAGTAATGCATAAGTCATCAGCACACATATCCATAAGAAGTCATTTCATAACAAAATAACGCATGAAAGACAAAGGTGTTATGTCTTATTACAGACTTGCTCAGGTGCATATTATACTGCTATGATAGAGTGCGCTAGAAAGCTGCTCAAAATCCTGCTCAAGTCGGACATTTTTCGCGGTTACTGGCTCATCGTGGTTATCAGAAATCTCACTGCACATCTTCACCACGTTCACCGGGGATGATTTTACACACTATGAAGTTGGCAACTCCTTTGCGGCTGCGCGCTTTATGGTTCATTTACAAAACATGTCACAGCATCTACTCTTCGTAGAGGACAACAGCCAATCATGTGACTTTTCCATCATTGCGTAAATGTGATTGGATATCATCTGCTCAGTGGTATTTGCATGGAGCGGGCCAGCTAACTGGCATCTAGTTTACATTTAAAGTTCACATGAATCTTTCACGCCGACATTAAAAAAGAAATTATAAAAATGACTTCAAATAATTTGATGGCAGTTTCATTCAGTGAACCAACCCTTGTGTGTAAAGCTGTTGTAGTGCAGGTCAAACCACATGATCTGCTCATCGCGACTAGTCAAAATCAATCAAAAAGAGTCACAGCAGAGCATTAAAGTCGACTTGTCAATTAGTCAACCCCTACTCCAGTACATACTGCTGGAAATTATTTCAATCTGTGGGTCCATTTTTGAAGAGATTTTAAGACAAATCCATAGCTCACGGTCAATAAACAGGATGCTTGTATCTGCACGGCAAATAAAAACCTGAACTGTATCCTCCTCTTTAAACTGGAAAAGTAGCAGAGCAAATAAAGTGAATGTTCTGGGATGTTCAATGAATAATTCACATTGGGGAAAAAAGCAAGTGGTTTACTCAGCCTCTCATAGTTTCAAACCCATATAACTTTCTTCAGTGGACACCAAAGGCAGTAACTTCTGAGACAGCCTTTTATTTTACTTTAAAGACTGTGTAGGACTTTTTTGAAGTATGTCCTGGTTATACTGTGAAATAAAAAAAAGAAGACTGGGGTTGTCAAGCTCAAAAAAGGACAAAAAAAAATGCTTTATATAATGCCTTAACTAAATTACAAAGCTTATTAAATGAAACTAACTTTTGTAATCTATTATTTACTTTATTATAATTTTTTAAATTGCATTTATAACTTCCAATAATGTATTCTACATTTAAATTAATCATTTATTCATATTTATTTATTTTATTTATAATATTTAATATACTGTAATTTTAATTTTGTTTATTTATTTATATTCTGTATAATATTATTCATCAATACATTTTTGTTTATATTTTTTATTTATTTGTAATTATTTTATTTTTTGTTATTTTTGTTTATTTAATTTATGCTATTAAACATTTGATTTATATCATTTATTTTATTTTGTTTATTATTAATTATTATTATTATTTATCTTATTTATTCATTCATTCATTCATTAATTCATTCATTCATTCATTCATTGTTAAAATTTATTTAATTGTATTTATTTAAGCAATTATTTTTTCATTTATATCACTTATTTATTTTATTTACTATTTATTTATTTATTTATTTATTTATTTAATTTATTTATGTATTGTTATTATTTATTTATTTATTTATTTATTTATTCAATTTGTTATTTTCATTTAATTTTATTTATTTATTTAATGTATACTATTAAACATCAATTAATCATTTACTTTATATTACTTATTTTATTTACTTCTATTTATTTAATTTCTATCTACATTATAGGTTTACTTTATTCATTTCATTTTAATTTATTCTATATTTATTTTATGATTTTGTCATTTACTTTGTTATGTAATTCATTTATTTTTATTTATTATTATTCAATGTATTGTTACTATTATTATTATTATTATTATTATTATTGTTGTTGTTGTTGTTGGTTGTTGGTATTATTATTATTATTATTTTAAATATTTATTCCTAAATTAAAAAAAAAACATGGTGAGTTGAATCAGTTTAAAATACTGATTAAAATCATAAGCTAATGAATCAGACTGCCCTGCTTTTCCATTTCAAAACACTAATCTATTCCACAAAAAAGATTTTATTCTAAGATAAACCTTGTATGAGGTTAAGATTATTTGTATGATAATTTAAATGAAGATGGGGAGCACTAAAGCCATTTTCCTGGAAAGAAATAAAGCAGAGATTTGGGTTTGAAATAATATGCAAATGATAAGATTGAAATGTTCTAAAAACGTTCTAAACTCTTCTAAAGAAAGCTACATGTCACTTTCAAAGTTTTTAAAGAGATTTTAACACATTTAAACCTCCGGATATAGACACCATAAGACTACACCCATAACAGGAAGTAGCAAGATTCATTTGTGGTCTATGAAAAGCTCTTAGTGAGCAAAGCACAGAAAAGCTCACATTAATATTTGAGGAAAAAGAAAATCATCACAGATTTGCATGAGACACCTGCAATATTGAGAGATCATTCCAAAACCGGTATTAAAATCATGAAAAATTGGCAGAAATGTTCGTCATCAAATTACAATTTTGCAATCCTTGCTAAGCTAATGAAGGATATGTTAATGGATTTTAAATCCAAACCCCATTAGGCAAACAAGACTGCTTTTAGCACACCAAAATTAAGCCACTAAAAATGTAAATCCCCTTGTTAAAGTGCCATATAAATTCATTTAAAAGGTTGTACTGGTAGACTAATTAAAAAGAATATTTCAAAACACCCTAGAAACAAGCCAATTTCCATGCCAGCATGAAATTCTGGTAACTAAATACAGTTTATAGTAAATGACCTGACTTTTTTATCCGTTTTCTTTTGGCTATCACAGAAATCAATGGCTGTAGAAATGTAATGCCACACCTCTCCTCAAATATCAAACATGGCCAATAATAACTTGGTTGGTCATATCTCAAATAGAAGTATGATCAATAGGAAACAGTCTTACAGCACCTCACACAATCACAAAGAAAAAAATGCTTGGTCATTTCAATACAAAGTATGGGCAATTAAATGCGATCAATTTTAAGTTTGGCTTATAACAGAAACAGCATCATATATCAGTGCTTGAGCACATAATATTTGTCAAAAAATAGAAGCAGAGCACATATTTTTTCCTGTTAAACAGTGTACAGTCTACACATTAAGGTGAGAATTGTTAAAACGCCACCAGTTGTAAATCAGTGTGGCCAATAGGGATGCAACGGTTCTCTATAAAAAAAATAGTATTGTCCCGTTGTCCTCCCACGGTTCAGAATTATTAATAAAGGTTTGGTGATAAAAACAACTGCAACAAAGCAAAACCGTTCTGCCTTTGTGCTTCTGATGACCTTTCACATGAATTGCACGTGCAAGGACCTGTCCATTCATCTCTTCTTAGTATGTAAATCAGTAGTTGACATCACATTTCCTCATGTGTCGATGTGTGTAAGAAAAAAAAAAAAAGAGATGAAGCCAAAAGCGCAGGTGAGGCCAAAACACAGCAGATTGCCATCAGGGTTTCAACAGACACTGAATGTAAAAATCAGACACAAAAAAATAACTAATTATTTTTGTTGTTGCAAAGATGGTGTAGATCAGCGCACACTAAGAGGCGGATCGGATCCGTGACCCAGAAGCGTCCTATACAGACTTGGACATACAGCCTGTAAATCTCTGTGCAGATTTGTAACTTCAGTCGTGCTTCCACTGGGTGTTCTTCTGCACTTGATCGCTCCCCCTATTTATTCATTCTGTTAACTCGCTGTCTGCTTAGAAAAGTTTTCTTTTAGACTGACTGTTCCTGCTTTCTCTTTGCTGAAGTTTCATTCACTACGATGGCACTGATAAGTGGTAACGGAGCTCTCTGGAATGAATGCAAGCATAATATAAACAGAAGTAATCAATTCGCTGAAAGTGCTTAGTTATTAGGCCTAAGATGTGTTGACATCATTATCTGCATAATTGGTTCAGACTGGTGAGTCAAGATGTAAAACAGTAGTTTAAGCTTTGTCTCTCGTTATTTTTCTTAAGCATTGTATTTAAACAAACAATTTTCAAAATGCCCCACTTTTACGTAATTAATGAGAAAACATGCAAATCTATAGTCATTTGTGTAAAGCATGTTGCATTGTCAAGTGTTTGTGAATAAATATGTATATTGTTCTTTGAATTTTTCTGTAGCCATTTATTTTTACCTTAACACTGTAATGCATACTGAACCGTGAGTAGATTGAACCGCTGAAACCTAATGTGGCCACTATAAATAAACTTTAGGGAACTTTACATTTAGGGTGAATTTCAGAAATGCTTTTCCTAAAAAAAAATAAATTGTGTCCTTTATACAAAAATGAATGCACTTGGCAAAATTTCATCTTTAGGGCAGAGGAGGAAAACATGGGAAAAAACATTGATTCAAGTTATAGGGAATAGCTCACAATCAGAAAGTCAGTTTGATTTCTAGGCATTTACTACACGTTTCTAAATAAAATAAATAAATAAATAAAAATAAAAAAATGGCTGTTGACAAATATAGTTGTGGATGAAACTGGCAGATGGCCCATACACAGCAAGCAAATGACTTTTAGAAGTAAACTTGATAAACTTTTACATAACACAAGTTGCCTAATCACTTTGATGTCTCTTGACTGACTGAAAAATAGAGCATCGAAAAAATGCTTGCACTGTAAAAGCAATTGGCTAAATTTACTTTTAAAAAGTGTTTTATTTAGGTGAGCTTAAATTAAGTCAACATGTTTACTCTTTAAGTAAAATTATAATTATAAAGTCAACTTTAAGACAAGTTTTTGACTCTTCTAAAGCATAAAAAACCTTAATATGTTTACAGATATTTAAGAAACATGCTAAGTGAACCTTCTTGTTTATCTGAAAAACAAAGCTGATTCAGATATTCTGCTTTAAAAAAATCTGTTAAGTACCGAAAATTATGTCTTTGTTTTGGTCCCTTTAACCCACTCAATGCCAGTTAAGCCAATGATATTTCAGCACTCTGGGTTGCCTTGGTGGAAAACAGTGCATTTCATTCATCAAGTCAGGAAGGCTCTAAAAGTGTGTGTTCACGTCCAAAATGCAACCTCAGGTGGACACTACAACACGCTACGTGATGAGATTTGCAGTGATAAGCAATTTGACTGTTTGCACCGGACGAAACGCAACAGAAATTTAAATACAGCCTTTCAGAAGCACAGAATAGTGCACTTACTGCACTTCAACGAAATGGTAAGGTTGATAATCCAATTAAGACATATTAAACCTCTTTAACATTATTAAATGTAGACGCTGAATCACCGATTTGTGTTGGGGTGCACGGGGTCAGTTTAAAGTTCAATTTCAAATGGCTCATTTTATAAAGAAATAGAAGGCATTTCTAAAATATACATTTTAGGAGTTGGTTGCACAAAAACTCCTTTAAATATGGAAAATATTCCTTCCATCACATGCTGTTGCTTTTATTTAGAACATGCCTTAAAGGTGCAGTAGGTGATCGTCTTCTGAAACATTTTTTGTTGTGCTGCTTGAAAGTCTCTTCACAATCCAATAGTAATGATTAAAGTAAATGATCTAAATGTGGTTATATGCATTTTATATTCACATTGGGTCATTTTGTAACAATGACAGCCTGCAACATGCTCCCGATATTGTTTACCATGCTACTCTGAATATTCACTCTGCAATAGCATGCGAGTGTGGCTTAGTAATAAGTAAAATTCCTGCACGCTACCCAGCAAACCACTACATGCACTTCTAACTGGCGAGTCACATGAACTAGTGGGTTGTCTGCTGTCGTATTAGTGCATTCGCGATTTTAGGAGGCGTGGCTTTGAAACACAGTCCCTCCCTGCCATCCAAAGCTAATTTGCTACCCGATTAACATTTTGGCAGATCACCTACTGCACCTTTAAATCAGCCTTAAGGCTCAATAGTCAGGCACGCTCCTGTTGGTGTAGTCAATCTGGCAACCTGCAATTGCGTGTGTTTTAAACCAGGAGTGCAATACCTATTTCAACCACTGGGTGTCAACTTTGCATACTGCACCCTTAACCGTTCTGTTACAGGGGGTTATTCAAAGTAATTTTAGGGCAATGGTTTACTCAATTTTCTTTAAAGTAACTAACCTCGATTAACAGTGTATGCATTATATGATCTGACAGTTCATGAGCTTGGATTAGTTCAAAAATCGCAGTCATTTTCAGTTGTAAATTTACAATTCACACACAGACCCCTGCATTTCATGCAAGAGGATAAGACAAACCACTTCAGAGTCCATACCTTTATATTATAGAGAGCACATAGTTACTTCTAAGACATTCAAAAGATTTGTCATCTGTAAACTGGACCTCTATTTCAGGCTTGGTCAAAGGAGCCTCACATAATGCTTCCTCACCACCAGAGACATATTTAGGAGAGCGCCATTTAAAGAAAAAGAGCCAACACACGGAAACTGTAAGAGTATTGGGATGCTATCCATCAGCCCATGAGCTACATTAATCATGGTAAGGTTCCACTGAATAGAGAGGCAAAGTCAGTAAGTAAATTGTTTTTCAAAGCTCTAGATAAGCACCTTTTCCCAAAGTTACCTCGTCCGATAGAAAAAACAAAACAAAAACACAAATGGAGCGCGCAAGAACAGCCGAAAGTTAATCTTTATTTTCAGAGAAGCTGGTGCAGATGGATCGCGAGCCGCACCATTACCCAGCGCCATGTGTCAGCAAGTCAACAAGCTGCAGTTCGAGCCACGGTTGACCTCCAGCATAAAAAAAACTACACCGAAACAGCACCACCCTGCTCAAATGGAGAAAAACCATGTTCACGCTCTTTCAGTAGAGCTGAGAAACATACGCAGATTCTTTCCCCTCACTCAAGAAAACCAATGCAACATCTCGCTCTCGCAGACGGCGCTCAATTAAGTTTACCCAAGCCTACTAAAACACAAAAACATTATCTGAGGTTTCGGAGAGACTCTTTAAATAGCAGTCTGCTACATATTTAACAGAAAACACACACACACACATGGTTCTCATTTGTGTCGGAGGAGGCTGAAAGAATGCACTTTCAAAGAGATTTCAACATGAACATTAAATCAAAGCGAGAAGCGGGAGCAGGTTACACAAGAAAAAAAAAAAACATGTCTTCTCGTTAGAACCAACTTGATTTGCCCTGTAATAGAATCTGTGTCTTTTGTCTTACAAAAACGAAGACGTTAGATTGTCAAATGGTGATTAAAGAGATGTCTAAAGCAAACTCTTCAAAACCATTTCTTGTTAAGAGGAGCATGTTGCTCAGGAGAGCTTTGGGCTGATTCCTCTGGAATGGGATTGTGTGAAGGGCCGGGGGTCAAGGGTGAATTAGTTTGCGCAGAAATGCAGAATTGGTTTTCCCTTCTGGGCTCTGGCCCAATTACAGGAAGACGGGAGAATATGATTGCTCAGGTGTTCAAGAGGGAAACATCATTTAATCTCAGACGTCTATGGCCGAGGAACATCAAAAGATGTGTGGAAGTGCAGCTCGAAATAAACCACACCGTCCGTTTCGAGACTTTACTTAAGCCGTGAGAAGACATTCTGCTACGGTTAAAGTGAAAAGGGTTACAAGACCGCACAGTAATAAACCACAAAAACAAACACTCTGATAATACTACCTACAGTTCCAAGAAGGAAAAAGTCCAGAAGCTTAAAGCATTTTAGTACACAATATGCGAAATGTACAGATAAGATGCAGACACACTCAAACTGAAATATCGTAACATTTTCTAAATGTTAAATAAAGAACTACTGTATTTATCCATTTCACTGAATTTGAACTAGGGCTGCAAGATATTTAAAAAAATCTAATATTGCGATATTTTTTATTCTGCGATATATATTGCTATATTGATATATTATCTGCAGACCTCTGAGACAGGATTTGAGGCACAAGGCTGGGAAAGGTTACATAAGTTTCTGCTGCTCTGAAATTTCCAATGAGCACATTGGCCTCCATCCGTAAGTGGAAGATGTGTGAAACCACCAGGACTCTGCCAAGAGCTGATCAGCCATCTAAGCGGAGTGATCGGGGAGAAGGGCTTGGTGATCAATAACCTGATGGTTACTCTGTCTGAGCTCCACCGTTCTTCTGTGGAGAGAGAAGAACCTTAAAGAAGGACAATCATCTGTGCAGCAATCCACCAATCAGGCCTGTATGGAAGAGTGGCTTGATGGAAGCCACTCCCCTGGAATTTGCCAAAAGGCATCTGAAGGACTCTCAGACCACAAGAAACTAAATTCTCTGGTCTGATGAGACTAAAATTTAACTCTTTGGAGTGAACGCCAGGCGTTATGTTTGGAGAAAACAAGACATTGCTCATCACCAGACTGATACCATCCCTACAGTGAAGCATAGTGGTGGCAGCATCATGCCGAGAGGATGTTTTTCCGCAGCAGGAGCTGGAAGACTAGTCAGGATAGAGGGAACAATGAATGCAGCAATGTGCAGAGACATTCTGAATGAAAACCTGCTTCAGAGAGCTCTTGACCTCAGACTGGGGCAATGGTTTATTTTCAAGCAGGACAATGCACACCGATAAAAAAAACCAAAAAAAAAAAAACAATGGAGTGGCTTCACAACAACTCTGTGAATGTCCTTGAGTGGCCCTAATTTGAACCTTTTATTAATAGTATCACTCATTTTATTACTAGTATCATTCTAGTGGCACATAATATGCTGATTTGATGCTTAAGAAACATCATTATTGTAATCAATCAGTTGTGCTACTTAATATTAATATTAAATTAACCTTTTAGAGATTTACTCTATATATTTAAAACAGCAGTTGTTTCAAAAAGAAACAGAAGTCCTTTGCCAAACACACCAAAAAAAAAACCTGATAAACCTGGAAAAACTATACCTATTAGACTAAACCTTGTTTAAAACTTAGTGAGCTGACTGCCTAGTCAGCTTTTTTAGGCATCAAAAGTTTGATCTTGTTGTAAAGTTCACTCCAAAAAAAAAAAAAAAAAAAAAAAAAAAAAAAAAAAAAAAAACAGGAAACTTGTGCCTCCTCCAAAAAAACAACTTTGATGCTTAAAAAAAATGCAACTGCATTAAAAATCTAAAGCAGAGTGGCATGCATCCTTTATAGAGCACACTATAATAAGCTCACAAATACCCAATCTGAGGATGGGCAGTAGAGCGGTTTTAGATGAGCTGATTAGTATTACAGACTTGACGCTGTGAATGTGAGCACAGAAAAACTCCATGAACAATTGAAGTCAAGCAGTCACTGTCGCTACAGCCTTTGCCAATTAACAGCCTCCCCCAGGTCTTGATGCCCACCTGAAAATAGGACTGATTCACATGGGAACACTGGGTCCTAGTGCCTGTCTAGCGAGAAATTTAATCAGGGGCTGTTGCTACACTAATAATATATATTTTTAAAGTTCTGTTTCTATCTAGAAACAAAGCATTACTTGGGATCATAAAATTTGATTTGAATTTATTGTGAACACTTATGTGGAGGGGAAAAAAACTCAGTACATTAAAAGCACACAACCAGAAAAGATATTGGCATCAGCTCAGTCAAAAGGAGTTTGAAAATATCTCCCAAAACGCAATAATGCGCATACATTTAACAAGATCATAAACAAATCTTTTCTTTTCTTTGGAAGTATTTAAATTTTATTCATTATAACCCTTTTTGCTTTTTTTCTGAAATAACTACCATTTAAATAACTATTGTAACTGTGAGAATTTTGGTCATTCAGTTCACCCCTAGGTCAAACTGGTTGTCAAGTATACAAATTTGTGGTTGAACACCTTTACATTTTTGGAAGTCGACTTTTATGTTATTAAAGTCGCCGCCAACTAGTCGCTGGTAACGTCATCAATAATACACAAGACGCAAATGTTTTGAAACCAGGATTCGCTATTTATTTGCAGGAAATATAAACATGCTGTTAGAGCGCTGACTAATTTTAGTGCAAACAAATGCACGGTCAACATTTTAATTTTGTTAATAATGCAACATTAGCACCCGGGTTAATTTTACAGCTAATTAAATGCAGTCAACACATTGATCACTGTGCGTACTAGTAAGACTGTAACAATAACAGATATTTGAATGCAGAAGTACACACATTCAAGTGAAGTTACTCATAACAACGCACGAAAGACAAAGACTAGGCTTTAACACTAAGCCATATTACACTGTCGGAGACTTGCTCAGTTGCATATTTTACCGATATCAGGGTGTGCGGTATAAAAAGCTGCTTAAAATCCTGCTCAAGTCAGGTCTTTTTCGCAGTTACTTGGTTATCAAACATCTCACTGCACATTTTCACCACGTTCGCTTGGGTTGAGACTTATACACATGCTATGAATTTTTCCACACCTTCACAGATGCGCACTTCATGGTTTCTGCACAATTCACAGTTTATTCACAAAATATATCCGCGTCTACACTTCGCAGAAGACAACAGCCAATAACATGACTTTTCCGGTGTTGTTTTATCACGACTGGCTAGGATCTGCTCAAGGGTATTAGCATGGTGTGATCTAACTGGCATCTGTTTGAGGATTTAAAGTTCACATGAATCAAAAGAATAATAGTATTATAAAAATTACTTTAAATAATCCTAGGGCAGTTTTATTCAGTGAACCACCCATGAACCTCTCCTATGGCTACAACATCTATGCAAAAGTATAGTTTTTGCCACCTATGAAGACTGCATCAATCATTTACAGCACTAAAGTTCTCATGCCACCTTGGAAGGTTGCCTATATAGACCGCTCACTGAAATTTGCAATAAGGCTTATATTTTTACAGTATCTCCATGAATGGCAGAGTTGGAAAGACATGAAACAAAGACAGATTTCCCCTTGTAAAAACAAATTACTGTATCCTGTGAGCTTTGAGCCAGCTGAATGATCCTGGGATCAATATATTCCCTTACAGAAGAGCAGACTTGGTAAATATGCCAATAAATGTCAGGGGACTTCTTTATGGATTTCAAACCAGCAATTGATTTAGGACAGCACATTGACATCTGAAGCGTACACATACCCACTTCCAAACGAGACACAGGACAGAAGATATTAGGCTTCAGTTTGGCTGGAGAACATTAATGCGATGCAGTTGTACTGAAGAAACATAAAAGACAGGGGGAGAAGGCTGAAGCATGAGAACTTGTGCTGTGGGATGGCTGGGCATCTATAAATGATCCATAGGAAATCACTGGCATGAGACAATATAATGATCCCAGTTTCCAAACTATAATAGCTTTTTTTTCTGACACTCTTGGTCACGCTTGGTCTTGCGATGTGATTTTAATTGCATTATGGTCTGAATGTGTGTAAACAACAGCCTTACTGATATATACAAGCAATCTTGTTTTAAATCCCACTACAAAGATTAGTATATAGTTTTCCGATACTAAAATATAACAAAGATATAGTAAAAATATTAGGAATTTCGTAAGAAAGGCCTGTGCAAATGAACAATAGGGAACTTAGGGACTCACTAAATTTTTAATCAGCTTCAAGTGTCATAGCGAAATTGGATATTAAAACAGTCTAATATTGGCCATTAATTTATTAATTATTTTTTTAAATAATTAAAACTTTTTTTTTCTATTTAAGAATATAATTATTAAAGCTGTGAAGTCTATGTTCTGAAATTAATAATAAATTACCGTCTGCGTAATAATTAAAAAGATTAAATACTTACAAATAAACAAAAACAAAAAAACTAACAAATAAACATGAAAATAACAAAATAAATATAAAAATACATAACAATAAAATAAATAAATATAAATATAAATAAAATAAATAAATATAGATAAAATAGATGAATATTGATAAATGAAGATACATATAAAAATAGATTAAAATAGATAAATATAAAAATAGACAAAAATAACTGAACAAAAATAAATAAATAAATAAAAACATTAAACAAAAATATAAAAAATAAACAAAAATGTATATAAAATATAAATAGATAAATATAAATGGATAAAGAGATATAAAAAATAGATAAATATTAAATGACCAAAATAAATATAAATAGATAAATATAAATAAAAAGATAAATTTAGATATAATAGATTAATATAAAAATAGATTAAAATGGATGAATACAAAAAGACAAAAATAAAACAATAAATAAAATAAATACACTAATATAAAAAGAGATAAATGTTTTTTGCACAATTGTGAGCACACTAATCATAAGGCGGTATAAACTTAGAAATGCAACCTGAACACACATCTCATACACATCCTGTTATTATAAGCTTGACTTGCCTCTTTCAGAGTGGCCAGTGAGGTTTTTATAAAACAGCACAATTTCCCCAAACACGCAGTTATTCCACACTGTCAGCCTTGTTTTTACATGCCAGTCATCACTTGGCTTTTTCAGGAGAATGACAAAGGGGAAAAAGCCCACTGGAGTATGTGACGTTAAACCACATAACACAGCATCTGCAATGGCCAGACCGTCAGATGTCAGGTTCACTCGCTGAATAATAAGCCTCTTACACGCATTTAATAATGAATGTGCATACTATAATAGAAAAAGGATCCCACTTTATATTACATAGTCTTAACTAATATGTACTTACATTGAAGTTAATATTTTTTTTACAATGTACTTAGTGTAAATACATGTTTTTACATTGTACTTATGCTTGATTAAATCCCTGCACGTAACTCATTTCTGTTATTACATTCATAACTGTTGGTCCATCCCTTACACCTTAACCCAGGGGTTTTCAAACTGTGGAGTGCGCCACACCAGGGGGGCGCGAGACAATGAGGCGTGCACTCGAGTAAATTATGATGACGATTTGTATTTGATCACTAGAATGAATCTGAACAATGTTAGCTCCACATATAACTATCAGTCACATATAGAGTTAATGCGTTCCAGTAAAATATATACAAATGAGATGAACCGGGTGCTTTTTAAAATAAATGACGGTGAATGAAATTCAAACCGGTGAGCATCTGACAAACAAGTGCCCTTCTGAATCAAATAAGCAGGATGCCCTTCTGGATCTTTCACTAACTTTGAACACACTGCTGACTACATTTACATGGACATCAGTAATCTAGTTATTTGTCTTAATAGGCAATAATATAATAAAGGTGTTTACATGAAGTGCTTTCATGTAAGAGTTTGCTGTAATTTTGGGTGACTTTAACTGCAGTTTGGCAGTTTTCACTTTCACTCATGAACATTTCATTCATTCTCTAGTGACGAACTAGGTTATTAGATGCAAATAAGGTGTAAGGACTGGTGAGAGTGTTATGGAATTTAATAACGCACGGCAAATGGATTAAAAAAACAACGCATTTTGCATTTTGTGACGTGTGTGTGTGTGTGTGTGTGTGTGTGTGCGGTCCTTTACTGACTGCAGCGTGTGTGGACAGTGTTTCCAGATTGGCCGGTTTTGAACACGATTATGCGGGTCTCAAATGATATAGGTGGGTATAGAAAATTATATACACTGTGTGTGGATCTTGTTGGAAAATATGGCGGTCCTTATACGACTGTACTACTTTGATTGCGGTATTTACCTTAATAATGCCATTAATATATGTATAATCCACTTGTCTTAATTCCATTTCTGTTTGACTATGACTTTAGTCAGAAAAAAGTAATCAAAAGCCGCTTTTTACATGGTAGACTCTTAATCAGAGTATTGTCCTAATCGTATTAAAGGCATATTAAAGTTTTGTTGCCCATGTAAACATACTCGATGTTCAACTCAACCACACCGTCAGGGCTCTGCGAACTTGGCTTTGCGAAGCAGCATTTTCTGTACGTCATGTACGTACATCAAAAGCAAGTATGCTATGGCTCACACTTATTGACAGTGGAAGATGATTTACGGTTAGTCGTGTCAGGAATCCATTCATGTAGTCCTCACAGGAAGGTGGAAGGGGGAAGGAATGTAGATGAGGGGGGCGTGAGTGAAATTGGCGTGTGTTCCAAAAGTTTGAAAACCCCTGCCTTAACCCACCCTTAAACCTACCCAGACCACCAAACCTGCCCCTAACCCTTTCCGTATCCCACCTCAACCTCACCAGAAGTGTTCTTCAATAGATTATAAACACATTAAGTATACTGTGTTTGTATTTTGATGTAAGCACATTATTTAAAGACATTTAGTATAAAGTAGGACCGAATAAAGCAAACAAATAGAGTGTAAGTAAAAGCTTCACACATATTCTACAGATTACACAATGAACTTTAAGCATGCCGTTGAGCCTGGTATAATGCTATAAAAATCAATTCCAGATTAAATTTGCCCAATCTGTATTGAACGTGAAGTTTTATTAAGCACTAACAAAATAAGCGGCAAAAACACAAACCTGGCAATTTGCTACAAGGGAGAGAAAAAAAAAACTAGCAGATGCTGCTTGACCTGGCTGAAAATGATGTTTTATTGAACAAAATGAATGGACGATGAACTGCTGGCGACTGGCGATAGGGCACGCCTGAAGCTAATTGTTCACTGAACTGCTGCCATAAATCCAGCACTGTGCCTGTTCTATGCATGAATGCCCTTTACAGGCCAGGTACAGCATGATTCAGTCAGGTCACCATCAATGCCTTTTGTGTTCTCAAACTGTCTGGATGCTTTACTGCACCTCTTCAATTGTCTCCGAACAAACTAACAATTCATAAGCGCATAGTTCCTCCTAACAATTCTCAGTGGAGACTGTATTTTTAAAAGCAGTCACAACATAAACAATCATTTGACATTTAAAGTACAAATGAAATCAAAACTAGCCATATTGATATAATTAGCTCACATTGCTAGTTTTGAGGTGAACAATTAATCTGTGTATGTCATTAGAGTCATGAAAAGGGAAAAAAGGGTTTTTGTCATTTGGCTCACCACATCAAGAATAAAAAAAAAATGCTGTGACATTTACAATAGACTATCTGCAATATCATACAATATACAGTATATTCACAATTTGTTATATCATTATAAAGATAATCATTATTTTATAAACATTTAATGAGAAGGACTTCTGTCCTCCTGAATCATCGGGTCTGAATGCAGGCACAGTGGATAGCTGTGCAGCAGGTCTCTTGCCCTGTCTATTTCATCCATTAGCCCTGCTAGTAATCTGGAGGATTTAAACATAGGCGAAGACAGCAGCACAGCAATGTGTCTGAAAAGTAACGAGCAGCTTTGTTGTATCAGCCCTGACAGCTTCGTGGTAAAAGCCAAGCAACAAACCCAGTGGATCATGAAAACAAACACATACAAGCCTTCATGAACGGCTAAACCCTGCATGTAGTGTGCTGTCTTACAGCTTGGCAGGTGTCATTGGAAAGCTTGTGCTTTCATGAGTAATTAAGCAGCAGGGTCTTCTCATAGGATAGAAAAACTGATGCGTCATTGCTCCACTAGCAGATTCGCTCTGCGTCACTGATTTTGATCCGGCCCCAAAAAAGGTTTTAAACCCAGATGAAATTAGCTGACAAAAGCTCACAATTATCCATTTTTTTCTTCACAATTAAAGCTGACAGATGCTAAAGTTGTCTTAATTGATGCTCAACACACAAAAATCTGTTAAAATCCTAAAGTACTTCAGGGTGTCTTGAACCTAAAAGAAAAACAATTGTTTGCTCTGGTAATTTCTAGTTTTTGCATCACTGTTTAGCTCTGCTCACTTCTTCACGCTGCAATAACAACTGGTAAACAGAATTCTACGCAAAAAAACAAACAAACAATTAAAAAATAACTCTGAATACCACAAAAATCTAAAAACTACAAAACATTAGGAAAGACTGAAACTACAAGACTATGCTGTGTCGAGTAACAATAACTGCTTATTATCACCATCGATCATTACAGACCATTTAACATTTACTGAATTTTTGATTCTTAACAGCTTGCAACAGTCTTTGACCATTAAAATGTATTTAATTACAGCTTCTTGAAAAAAAGATAGCTACATTGCGCTCATTTCTTCCAGATATTATTCCCTTTTGTAAACAGCACCAACTGTCACAAAGTGCCTTCACGTTTTCATTCAGGCTATCTGTCATTTCTTAGTCTGAACAGATCTAAAACTTAGATCTAGATTTCAACTTGGTCTGATCAAGTTTGAGTTTTGTAAACATTGTAAATATTAGGAGAAAATAAACATTGTGTGTTCTAAAAATGTTTATTAATAGTAAGGGTCTGTTAAGGATTCTGAATGTTAAGGGTCTCTTATATTTCCAAAATATTGGGAACCACTAATAAATTGAATGCGTCTCTACAGATAACTTGGATTAAAATGCTAAATTCATACATATTTTTCAAAGCTTTAAAGGAATAAACATTTAAAGAAGCATTTTTTAAGATGAACTTCTTGTGGAATTCAAAAGTCATGAGAATGAGCAAATCAAACAATTTGTATTTTTGGGGTGAACTAACCCTACAAAAAAGTCACATCATGCAACAGTTGGCAAAAAACTAGCATGAACATTTAGCATAAAAACAAACCTCATCTGACCTTGGGAAACACAACCTGACTACACTTAAATGCTGGGGGTTTTTTGGGCTGCATAATATATTGTTTGTTGTTTGACCCAATCCTGGGTCAATTCTGGTCAAACCCAACCAGTGGGTTAAAATGTGCACTTTAAATGTAATTGAAAAGCTTAAAAAGTTAGACCAAACCAAAAAAATTGCATCTAATGACAAAAACAAAGAGGTAATTATTATATCCAACTGCTGAACTGTGACAAGAGCATGGGGGAAGTTTGAGGACATCAGACAGGTTCAATTACTTGCCAACATTAGAAGGAAAAAAAAGGACTTGACATTAAAGTGTCAATTCTCATGAGAAATTACAGAGGGAAAAAAAAAAAGCTTTAAAAAGACTGCAAATTAGGTCAGGACAATTTTGAGGTCTGTCAAAAGAGTTCCCCATGGTGAATAAGTAAAGGCGTTCCACTGGATAATTTAAAAAGTGAGGAAAGAGAGAGATTTGAGGAGGACGACAATCTAGACGAACGGCCATTTACCACATTTAAAGAGCAACTGCTAACACAATTAACCAAACATTCAATAAACTATTGAACTACGGATTTTAAAAAGCTAATAAACAAACAAATACACAATACATCCACCAAATTATAAATTTAACTTTTTGTTGATCATTAAAGAATGCCATAAGTTCAAAAGTTCATCAACATTATTAAAACATGGGAAGTCTTAGCCATGTAGTCAGTTGAAATCTGACATGAATCCCTCATTTCCTTCACTTCCTTAATGCTTACTGAAATCAGTCTTCTTTGGAAATGATTGCCTGCGATTTTCAAAACTGTAACGCCTCATTTGCAGAATGAAGTAATAACAGCATTTCCTCGGCAGACAGTAAAGTGACTTCTTTCAATTCCCAAAGACTTACCACTTACGCAATTTTTCTAAGAATGTCGCCACTGCTTATTTTGCTATTAAACTGGCTTTGCAAAATGGGTGTGCCAAAACAAGAATAAAAACACAACAAATGCCAAGGTACATCCTCAACAGAAATAGAAGCAAATCAGCCAGCTCTATGGTATCAGCAATATAAAAATATCACTGCACAAATACAGTGTAAAGCTGATTTAATGTATTAAACATATATGTTAAAGTACTGATACTAACATACATAAGTTTTTTAGATGTTAGCATCAGTATTTATAGTTTTTAGGATAAGCTAGTGTGCTCCAAAACCAATAAAACCAATATAATCCTGTAAAGCTTGCAGTTTGTCACTTACACCCAAATCGATCAACAAATTTTTTTTTTCACCTCATACTTCAGTTTCTCATAAAATCTTGACCAATCAAATGCTCTCTAGCATCTGACATGCCCCGGCCTCTTTAACACGCTTTTCGTTTGATGTGCTTGAGCTCAACCACTCTCACTGAGCTGTGATCAAATAAAACATTATTGGCTGTTTTTAAAGGGGAGGAGCTACTTTATGTCCCACCCTCTCTACATTTTTCAGTTTAGATTACGTTAAACATCAAATAAAAAAAACGTCACAGGACCTTTAATAGCAAAATTAATCATTTATTGCTTTAAAATATATATGAATGTTCAGAGTAAACAAATATTTCTAAATTAAACTGCAAAAGGGTTACTAAAGTACAAAAGGTAACACTTAAAAAAAAGAAAAGAAGTTATATTAATGAATGGATTAATGAACAAACAACAAAAATAGCTTGTTGTGTTGGTTCAATTCATTTTTAATTAACTACATTATTCAATACATGAACCCCAGCTAAGGGTGATAATGCTGCCCAATTAGTTTTCATTTTTAGTTTAAATTAACTAATGCTAACGAAAGGAGCCATAAGGCGCAAGCTCTGTGATTGGTCAGCTTGGTAGTGTTAACAAATGTGGGCGAGGCTGAGAGCCGCAGGACAGGAGTGAGCCCATTGGCGTGAGTGTTTAACTTTGACAAAAGATGTTGCATGTCCACCAGTTCCCACCTCTGAATGTCTGAGCAAGTCTGAGCAACTTGTACAGTAAGAACAGTAAGCCTTACAGGTATTTCCAGCGTAATCAAAACATCCACGAAGAAACTCGGCATAGAAAGAGAAACCCCACTGTCAGCTAGTGTCTCGGAAGTGTTATTGTCAGAGCAGCAGAAATAAAAAGCAGAAGTATGAATGCCATAAGTTACCGCAATCCCTCGATGCAGAAGTATAATTCAGCCTTTATTGTGATGTCTTAATGAACAACAGGGCTATAAATAAATACAGACATTTCTCAGACATGTCATACGCCAGCTTAACATGTGAATATATTTATGTTTGAAAACAAATAGCTTATTAAGTCTTTCAAAATTTGTTGCTTTGAAGAACACCACTGGTGACACAACACCTGGCAAAAAAAGTATGGAATCCCCACTCTTGGAAGATGTTCATTCGTGTAGAAAAAAAGCAAGCACAAACATGCCACAAAACTATTTTCATTAAACAATCCATCCTTCAGGCTGTATGAAACACTTCAAGAACACTAGTCAATTACAACTGTTTTTACAGATCAGACAGAGGAAAACAAATCCCACGACACACAAATATGAAGAAAATGATACAGAATCGCCCAACAAAAACTCCACTAGTACTTTGTTGTAGGACTGCACGATTCTGGCTAAAATGAGAATCACGATTTTTTTTGTTTAAAATCAGGATCACTATTCTCTCACGATTTATTATTGATGTTATTTCTTAAACGTATGGTAAAATGATATTAGGCCTGTGTGTAGGTCTGCTGTTAGTTAAAATGCAACATTTTGTATGGATTTGGAATGGTGGACTTGAATGGGCATAGTCCTGTTTGTTAATGCACAATAAAATAATGACATCAGAATAAACTATTCATAATTCTGAAGTTGAATTATTATGTTTGAGGCATGCTTGTCATTTGTCACTGACAACATTATTAGACCATTTTTCACTGGTAGAATCAGACATTTGCCATTATCAGATTACTTCTTGCATTATATCAACATTAGGCTAGAGTAGTTACACTGACAGTAAACATTAATTCTCATGCATACCATGTAAGATATTAGGAAGGTAATGCCGACTCGCAGGGTGAGTATCACAATGGAGTGTCAGTCAAAACGCTTGAAACAAGATCCATTTTTGTGGTATTTTATTCACCAATGCCAGTACATAATTCTTCATATGGTATCAGACTGGTTTCTAATCATAAATGCAAAAGACAGACCAAAAAAAATAAATCAATAAACTGCATAAACAATACTCCGTAAATAAATACTATATGCAAAACTGCATAAACAAAACAATACTCAAACTCAAGAACAACTGCATATAGTGTTTATTTATGCTTTACTATAGTTTTTGCAGATGCATTGCCCAACAGAATCATCCCAATGACTCAAAAACAATAAATACTTTCCAAATATAGTCTTTCAAGTCACCATGTACTCATTACTTAAACAAAATATATATAAAAAAATTTATTAATTTTCCCTATATCTTGTAGCCCTATTGATTAGACTTCCAAAAATCTATAAAACACTGCTTACATTTTTATCTTTGCTCTACTGTATTTTACTAATGCTCGTGATTAGTTAATTATATTTTATGCAGATGCACTGCCCTACAGAATCATTGCAATGACTCTAAAATAAAAAATTATTTCAAGTCACTTTATACTCAATAATAACAGCACAGAATGTATATAAAACTGCAAATACATTTTCTTCCCATATGTTGCAGCCCAACAGCACTGCATAGACTGGCAGAAATCTATAAAGCACTGCTTATTTCATTTATATCTTTGTTTTACTGTATATCAATGCTTGTGATTGGTCAATTGTAGTTTGTGCAGATGCACTACAATTCTTTCCAAATAGAGTATTTCAAGTCACTTTATACTCAATAATAACAGCACAAAATGTATATAAAATTGCAAATACATTTTATTCCCATATGCTGCGGCCCAACAGCACTGAACAGACTCCCAGAAAACTATACAGCACTGCTTATTTCATATATATCTTTGATTTACTGTATTTATCTATGCTTGTGATTGGTCAATTATAGTTTGTGCAGATGCACTGCCCTACAGAATCATCAAAATGACTCTAAAATGATCAATTCTTTCCAAATACAGTATTTCAAGTCACTTTATACTCAATAATAACAGCAGAAAATGTATATAAAATTGCAAAAACATTTTATTCCCATATGTTGCGGCCCAACAGCACTGAACAGACACCCAGAAAACTATACAGCACTGCTTATTTTATATATATCTTTGCTTTACTGTATTTATCTATGCTTGTGACTACAAAATCATCCCAATTACTGTAAAATAATGCTTTTTTTTTCCAAATAAAAGCCTTTCAAGTAATCATGTACTCAATATTAGCACAAAAAAAGTAATTATTGCAAATATTGTGTAGCCCTACAGCATGTGCACAACATTGAGAAATCAATTCCCATCTTCACCCAGCCACCACTGCTTACTTTGCTATTAAATCAGCTTTACAAATGGGTTTCATCAAAGGTGCCAAAAACAATGAGCGAAAACTAACAAACGCCAACATCCATCCTCAACAGGGATTATAAATAGCAAAATAATCACTCAGGCCTGCATCTGAGCATTTCTCATTGTGATTTCTATGGTATCGGTGATATAAAATATCATAAGCTCAGCCTCGAGTTGAGTTCCAAGTGCACGTATGATCCTGTACTGTTCTGAGATCAGGGGCAGAGCCGCTGCGTTCAGTTCCAACACAGAACATTCCATTCCCTCCCCGGAGGCCACTTCCACTCCTAACTTCTGTAGCTTTTCGGGAAGGTCAGCCGGGCAACATGGCGACAGTTTTGAGGTCGCAGGTCAACACGGACGCACTGCTGACTGCTGATGAGAGATGACAGCACGAGGGGCCACAGGGAGCTCTTTGAAGTTTAATAAAAAAATATATAAAAAAAGTCACATGGACTCTATTATAATCTCTGTATGAGCAACTATAATATCACGTTGTGGGATCTAATAAATAAACATTAGCTTGTGGGGCTGCTTTAAACAGGGCTTCGAGAGATAAATGAACTGCTGTTAAATATTAGACAGCATATTAAACAGTTCACCACCCGGCTCCATTAAGCGTCCCATTTGCCTGACACTGTGCTCAAGACGGTTTACTAACATTCAAGTGTTTCCTCAAAAAAATTAAAAATAAAGAAACATTACACTTAAATGGGGAAAAATGTGAGAGGTTACCATGTTTTGTAGTTTTTTTTTCCAAGGTTGAGCTTAAAATATATATAAAAATAAACAAAACTGTAAAAACGTTGTATTTTGTGATCAGTACACATTATCAAAAAACTGATTTGGGCTTATGGCATGAGATTTTACTTTGTGATAATTAGGTTATAATGATAATAAAGGTTAACAAAGGTAATAAAGGTTATATCATAATATAGGTTTTTTCATATACATTTCAATAATGACGCAAGCTGAAGAAACGGTTCCATAAAGCAGTTCACACTGATTTATATTAGGGCTGCATGATACTGGAAAACCAAACAGTGCTTTTTCTTTTTCTTTTGCAATATGTATTGCGATGGGCTGCACGGTGGCGCAGTTCACCTCACAGCAAGAAGGTCACTGGTTCGAACACAGGCTGGGTGAGTTGGCATTTCTGTGTTTGCATGTTCTCCCTTGTTTGCGTGGGTTTCCTCTGGGTGCTCCGGTTTCCTCCACAGGTCCAAAAACATAAAACATGTGATACGGGTGAATTGGGTAGGCCTAATTGTCTCCCAGTGTTTCCCAGTGATGGGTTGCAGCTGGAAGGGAATCCGCTGCGTAAAACATATGCTGAAAAAGTTGGCGGTTCATTCTGCTGTGGCGACCCCAGATTAATAAAGGGACTAAGCCGAAAAAGAAAATAAATGAATGGCTATATTGCAAAATTTCACTAGATTTGTAATAATTTTAGATAAATTGGGATGATTCTGCAGTGGGAGTGCATCTTCATAAAATTGAATAAACTATCTATACATTTTAGGACTCCTTTTTAGGGCTCCTATGACAATTTCGTTGAGGTTTGTGCTACTTGCAGCGTGTTTCTGTATTTACATGTGTTGTGAGTATTTTTATGTATATGTTTAGTCAGAGATTAATGAATTAACATGTACTATTTGCATCTTCATAAAATCAAATAAACAATCTTAAAAATAATGCTATCCTCCAACACATTTTCGTTATGGTCTGTGCTATTTGCAGTGCATTTCTGCATTTGCATGTGTTTACAGATTGTACAAATTTAAAATCCGTTAAAAATATTAAATTATTCATAATTTACTTATTGATTAATAATAGAACTAATGAAACCTTATTGTAAAGTAAGAGATGGTGCCAACCATAAAGAAATTCTAGAGGTATCCATGATCCTGGACCAGGCTGTATCCTGAGAAGATGCTGTGGCGGTCATGGAGGAGTGGAGAGCATGAGATTGATTCCTGAAAGACCCTAGTGGACAGACGAGTCTCTGCATTAATCCCGTTGGCCAGCCTGAACACCCACCGGTGATCTACTCACACCTGCAGCTTCCCCATGATGAACATCCAGCATTCACCAGCACCTAGACTGCAGCTCTGCACAAGACGTTTGGCCAGAGGAGAAATGATTGTGCGTCTCCTTCACTTTCGTTAATTAGTGAAGTTTTTTCCTTGCCACTGTCGCCACTGGCTTGCTTGGTTTGGGGCTTGTAAAGTTGCTCAAAAGATTTGGCCTTCAGTGTTTGGATCTTTAGCAGTGAAATTTGAACCACACTGAACTGAACTGAACTAAACTTCAACTCTGAACCTGTGTCAGTCAAGTCTTCAATTAACTATAATCTTCTATGCGAAGCTGCTTTGACACAATCTACATTGTATTCTATTCATTCATTCATCTTTATTTCTATAGCGCTTTTACAGAGGTAAAGAACAAAAGGGCTACAAATAATTAGGAAATACATTTTCAATCAGTATTTTGTATTACTTAATATCAGCACATTTATTGGGTTTAACTTAAATCTACCTTAAGTAAATTTAATTGCAGTTTTTTAAGAAATACAGATTACAGCATTAATGTGCATTGTCCCTATTAAAATAAATACTAAATCCTCTTTCATGATGGCAAAGCTGAATTTTCAACATTACTCTAGTCATACGATTCTTTTAAAACTATAACATGCTGATTTGGTGCTCAGACAACTCTATTAGCATGAAAAGGATTGCCATTGCAATGCAGCTTTAGTTGAATACAATGCTCCAGGAGAGGTTGGCTGCAGACAAAAGCCTAGTGGTTGCAGAATCTCCCAGACGAAACATAGCTCAGCTATTTCCACATGGCCGTAATTGCACGCAGCGTGGTTTGGTACCGTGGACCAAAGCTGTGGAGAATCCAAAAGGAGACGGCTGGCCGTGATCCCGACGAGTCAACAAGATGCGTACGCGAGCGAACTGGCCTGCTGCGGCTCTCCAATTATAACCTGCCCAAGTTTCCTGTCCGAGTCGCTGCGGTCAAGCACTCCCTGGCCAACTTACCCTTGAGCTATACACTGAGCCGAATACATTTCACTGAATTTAAAATAAATCTTCTCCCAGAAGGAGATGCTGCAAAGGTGAACATTTAAAATAGTTCACAATCCTTTCAAATTACCTTGTACAAACACAAAATAAATCATTGATTTTTCTTTTTTTGTTTTATTTGGCCAGACAGTGAGAAAAAGGGCATCTTCATTTGAGATTCATCCCGAGCAGTCAATCAGATTTTCGTTCAAGTCACATAGACCGAACTGGAATTCTTCATTCACTCAAGTCGTTTTATTCTTGTTCGAAAAAAAAAAAAAAAAGAGAAAAAACAAAAAGTAGCCAGTTTTTGTATAAGTGGGTTGGACCCCTCTTGCCTTTAGAAGTGCCTTAATACTTCATGACTCATATTCAAGGTGCTGGAAACATTCTTCAGAAATTCTGACTGCTACAGACTTGAGAGCAGCACTGCAGTTGCTGCAGATTCGTCGGCTGCACTTCCCTGATGTGAATCCTCCAATTCAGTACAGGCCAAAGGGGCTACACTGGACTGAGTTCTGGTAACTGTGTTGGCTGTAACTGGTGTAAACTGATCTCAGTCAAGTTCAATAAACCAGTTTGAGATACAGAGTTACTGTTCCCTTTGTATAAAGATTCTTCTCTGGCATAAACAAGATATTTTCACTCATAGAACTGCAGATAAATGGATAATAAAACTTTCTCCACCTATTCTCTACAAACCCTAGAGATCAGGGTTTCCCTTACTATTATATTTGGGTGGTGTCCTGCTCTCCCAACAGCTTTCTCCACCTCCCCTAAATTTAAGTTAATTGCATTTTCTAAATAGCGCTAAAATCACAACTTCTTTTAATAAACCAGCTAAATTGCCATATGTAATATTTTATTTAAACAACGGCATGTCGGTCTCTACATGGTCGCTCGTTTTCAAATTTCTGCTCTCTGAATCGCGCACAATGGAGTTCCACACAGCCACTCTCTGCTGTGGGAGAGTGCACGCCACATCTGACAGGCCGATAAGATTTTTTTGTTCAGGTCCCAGTGCTGTGCATCATGCCCTTGACAGGCAGAAAAAGTCCAGTCATCACTGAATGACAGGCTTTGACTAGGAATGCTCCGATTGGCCGAAGATCAGCATCAATTGATAATCGCATTTGGTGACTCGATCAGTACTTGTCAATCTGGCCGATCTCATGAACTGATCAGGTAATGTTTGAAAATATAGTTGATCAGCAGTTACTAAAATTCTCAGACCAGCTAGTCGTGTCAACAAACATGCCACATTTAAAAGTCACTCAGGCTGTTTTCTCACCTGTGAGTTAGTTCATGTGGTCTGGACCAAGAGCAACAAATAATAGACTGCAAAATTTTTCTGTTTTTTTTTTTTTTTTTCACAGCACACTGATTGCTCTGGTCTGAACCAGCTGAAACAAACTAAAATGCAGCCATGTGACAACATCCACATCACCCGTTTGACAGATGTAATTGAACACATTTCCTAAATTGCTTTTTGATTGGTCAGAATTAAAGTGCCCAAATATTCCTACAGAAGTCCCAAAAGTAAACAAAGGAGGAAAACTTGACAGAACAATTTGCAACACGATGACTTTAGGTATGGAGAGACGTATGGAGTAGTTGTCACCGTAAGTATCAGTTGTAGTAGACGTGGTAGTAGTAGTAGACTTTGTAGTAGTCGTCGTCGGTGTGGCTGTAGTAGCAGCAGCAGTGGTTGTAACATTAGTAATATTCTGTAGTAGTAGTAGCTGGCGTAGTACCTATAATTAATTATTATTATTGTTGTTGTTACCAGTCGTTATTACTGTTGTCCTTTTCATTATTACTACCATTGTTGTCACTTCTTACCACAGATAGATATTTTTTCTCTATTTTTATTTTATATATATATATATATATATATATATATATATATATATATATATATATATATATATATGCTATGGTTTATTTAATGACGGTTATACATGTATATATTTATTTATATTTCACCATACTCAGACTATCCACCTAGTTTTCTTTACATGCAAACACACACACGCACACATTGTGTTTTCATGTTTTTGTTGTTGTTTTGTTCTCTTTGTATGTGAACCCATTTTGTGTACTACTTGCATATTCTAATCATTTTATTTATCTATTCTTTTTATTATTATTATTATTTTGTATGGAGAGATAACAGTGCTGGCTGACTTCTCCCTGGTCAATATATAATACAATTCTGTATGCATAACTTAAGACAAGGTATACATTTTGAGAATGAATTGCCTCATCCCATATTACAAAATGCAGCAAACCATAGCAGGTGGTTTAGTTAAAAAATACACCATATTTTTTTGCAGTTGGGTCTGTTCAAGTCCAAGTCACGTTCTTACCACAAACAAACTGCTTTAGTGTTCAGCTGAAAGTGACCTTCAATTAGTTCTCAATACGCTCATCTAGTCTGCTTTTGGTGTGCACTCAAGTGCTGCATTCACACTTGCCCAATCAAATCACACCAAACGAGAAAAGTAACTTTAGTTTGTTTCAACCGAACTACATAAGGCAGGTGTGAAAGCACCCTAAAGTTCTTTATTCTCCATTCAGACTGATTTGCAATAGACCATCTCCTCCACATCTACCATGCCTAAAGCCCTGGTCACACTGCACTTTTAACCCCATTGACTTCCATTCATACACATGCAAACTTGGCAGTCCAAAAAAGCAAGGTTGTTGTGTTCTAATGTTGCTGTGTTCTAATGTTCAATATTAGTGAACTCTGACCTCCAAAATAGCATCATGTGAGTGCGTAAGACCAAAAACATGACTATATACTAAATCTTAAATACTGAGCAATTGTTTGTTTAATCAACGCCAAATCATCTTGTTATCCAGCCCCTTTTTGCAGCGACATACAACAGAATTTCGCATGCTGAAACTCCAGTGTAACAGTGGCTTAATTCCACAGTTTTGCAATCATGTGATAGGCTCGTAAGATAATTCCATTAATGAGAGGTTGAAGAGGTGTACCTTATAAACTGGCCGGTGTAAATTTCTGTACATTAGAAAGAGAAAAGGTTGATGCCTTTGATGCAATGATAAGTCACCTGGGGTATATTAAATTTCCTTTTTTTTGGTACAAAACAACATTGTTATATTTCCCAAAATAACATCTTTTGTGATTCACAAAAAAAGCACACACAAACTAGTTTATGATGACATGAGGAGATTAAATAACAGGACTTTCCTTTTTGATTCAACAGTGCATTTAAAAGGGTGGGCTGTGGTGTCTTAAAACTGCCATAATGTTGGTGAGAATTAGCCGTGACAGCTAGCTAACTACCCAACCCATATCAAGCTTATTATTCATCTGGTATCGAAGCTTTAACCTTATTTCAAGGTTACTCAAGTCTCTAAGGAACTAACACAGAAAAGCATGAGCAGCAGTACTGCATGAGCCTGAGCAGGGACTTAAAAACCACTTTAAAATGGATGGCAATGACGGATTATGATTGTTTTTCCACAGTAAAGTCACACAATTAAATAAAACGGTTAAGTTGCAGTTTTTGGCAGTGACAATAATGTGATAGTTCACCCAAAAATGAAAATGATGTTATTAATTATTCACCCTCATGTCGTTCCAACCCCCTGACACACAAATGAAGATATTTTAGATGAAATCCTGGAGCTCTCTCATCCTCCATAGACATGAAACATGAAAAGGTTAGAAAGTCAAAAAAGTTTACGTGCGATCAGTGGTTCAGCTGTAACTTTATGAAGCCTTGTGTGTAAAAAAAACTGAAATAAGTTTTCACAAATGTGTTGTCTTTTGCGATAGGCCAGATGCACCAGTGCTTTGCTTTAAACAAATGAATTAACATGCAGGCATTTGGTTTATCAACAGCACGACATGTAAAAACATGGAAAACAAATTGCCAGTAAAGTAATTATTTCAGTATTTGCACGAAAAGCAATAAATAAATAAAAATTATCAACTGGTTCAAAAAAAAAAAAAGACGGCTAAACCACTGAAGTCACATGCAGTGCTTCCCACGCATTAACTCGGGTGGGCCGCCCAGGTATATTATTATTGACCACCCAAGTATATTAGCAGACACTTTTTTTTTACTATTATCATAATCATCCTTTTCCTTTTTTTTAATATCCGCCCAATATAACCAAATATCTGCGATTGACTAACCAATGGAAAATTGTCTCTTTACCCGTTTTATAGACTATTGCTGGTTTTGAAGACCCTCAGAGAGGTGCGTTTTTGGCACCTAAAAATACATCTGGCCAGGGTTTCTAAATCTCCTAATGTCCGGTATTTGGCTTTCACAATTTGTCATTAATTGTATGCGCTTTTACATTTTGTTTTTATTTAAACCTACTTTGCTTGGCTACGAAGCTTACAGCACGCGAACACAGCCGTGACAGCGAGAGAAATAAATAATTTGTTCTTTGAAATGACATCTGATAAACATGATAAACTGGCTGCTAAATATTTGTACATTATTAGAAATAATTAATCAACTAATTTGCCTTATTTAAAAATAAATCTATACTTAAAATTATCATGTTGTTTAGAAATATTTTCTGGGACTTCCGGTTCCGGGGCGCATGGAGAAGGCTGCTCTTGTCTAAGCTCCAACAATCCTCCAAATAATTTAATACAATCGATCCTCAGATTTAATAATTACCTGTCAAAAAGTGTTTTCAAGAGATTCAAGAATACATTAAGCCTTGATAATGCCAAAAAACCCGAAAAAAGAAGGCAAAATACAAGAAGAAATAGACGACGTCCACGGCAAAGCTGGCAACGCAGAGGAGCTGAGGCAAGTTGTCAATAAAGGTGGCACAACTTCTCCAAATAATCAAGACATTATAGACGCTATAACAGCTTTAAATGCCTCAGTCAATCAAAAATTCGACACCTTTACGCAAACGATTGCAGAATTACGTACGACACTGACAACTAACACAGAAAAAATTGCATCGATTGAAGAGGCTTGCACTGACCACGAGGTACGCCTGTCAGCAGTACAAAAACAGTGTGCGGAACTGGTGGATGAATGCAAACGCCTCAGAGAAAAAACCGATGATCTCGAATCCCGCTCCAGGCGTAATAACATTCGACTTGTGGGAATTGCTGAAAAAGAAGAAAGCGGTAGACCCACCGAATTCATCGCGGAACTTCTCCCAAAACTGCTGGGCCCAGAAAACTTCATCAAACCAATACAGGTAGATCGAGCACACAGAGCGCAGCGAAGATTGAAGGATGATCGGCCGAGAGCATTTGTCATCAGATTACATCACTTCCAAACGAAAGAATTAATCATGAAGTTGGCTAGAGAGAAACCCCTGGAATACAAAGGATCAAAAGTGCATATCTTTCCAGACTTGACGACGGAGGTGTTAAAGCAGAGATCTCGATTTGCCGAAGTCAAAAAGACATGCAAGATCAATGGCATCAGACATGGATTCCTTTTTCCAGCGTCATTCATCTTAACCACAAAAAATGGCGAAAGTAAAACATTTGATTCACCAGAGAAAGCAAGCTCCTACCTGTCGCGTGTGGTGAACAACTGATCAGCGAATTAAAATAAGAAACACGAATGTGCAAATCTTAAATAAACATAAATAACGTTGACAATGACATTGTATGTTCTGGTGAAATAAGAGGATCATATCGAATATAATTTTACTCTTTAATTGTATGGAGGAATACGAGTTTGTATGTTTTTTTCCCTTTTTTCTTCTTTGCTTCTCTCAATAAGGAATACGGAAGATTACGTTGCTTCGGTGGTGAGTTATCCAGCAGTAACGTGGAACTAAGCCATCTGACGTTAGATGTGGGGAGGGGGGAAATTGGGGTGTTCATCTTTGTATTTTCCTGCTTTGTCAGTTGTTCTTGGGAAGGGGTTACAGTTAAAGTTCTTGCGAAAGGCCTGTTGATTTATGTTAACTTTAGTCGGATGCCAAGATGGAGATTTTTACTTGAAAACCCAGAATAGTTCAAACAGTCAGAGAAAATGTAGTAAGGCTTTTAACCTGGAATGTCAGAGGCATGAATCACCCAGTGAAAAGACGTAAAGTTTATAATAATATAAGCAAGCTATGCGCCGAAATCATATTTCTGCAGGAGACTCATATAAAACAGACTGCTAAGGCACTTCTTAATCCTCATTGGGCAGCTCAAATATATCAATCAAATTTTTCTAACAAAACTAGGGGAGTGGCGATTATAATAAAGAAAAATGTTCCATTTATACATAAACAGACAATATCCGATAAATATGGCAGATACATAATCGTTCGTGGAGAAATAAACGCAGTCCCTATTACATTGGTTAATTTGTATGGTCCAAATTACGACGACCCTTCTTTCTTCAATAAACTCTTAGTTAAAATACCTGATGCGGCTTTACAAAATGTAATTATTGGGGGAGATTTTAATTGTGTCATTGACCCGATAAAAGATACACGGCCTAGTTGTACCTTTAAAAGCAAGTCTGCAGCTGCGTTAAATAATTATTTTAGGAATATTAATATGGTTGATATCTGGAGGCATTTAAATCCATATTCTCGAGAATATTCATTTTATTCTTCAGTGCATAAATCCTACTCTAGAATAGATCTTTTTGTTGTAGATTCCAACTTAATAAAAATGGCTTCATCCTCCCAATATCACAATAGATTAATTTCAGATCATGCCCCATTGTCACTAGATTTAAAAATAAAGTTGGAAAAAGGAACGTACTGTTGGAAATTCGATAACTCGCTTTTAAATGATAATTTTTTTTGTAATTATATAACTGAAAAAATTGGGTATTTTTTATCTGAAAACGACAATGGCAACGTTAATGAATCTGTATTATGGGATTCAATGAAAGCTGTAATTAGAGGTGAGATAATCTCCTTTCAAAGTAGAAAGAACAAAGAAGATAAAAAGAGATTAAATGAAATAGATGATCAGATCACTAAATTAGAAGAAAACTATAAAACTAACTTATGTTCAAAGACATTGAAGAAAATAGTAGCATTGAGAAGTGAATATAATTCTATTCTTTCCAAAACAATTGTTAAACAAATTAATCAAATTAAACAACGTCAATTTGAACTTGGTGAGAAGCCTCAAAAACTTTTAGCTCGTCAACTAAAGCAAGCTCAAACAAAAAAAGCCATTTATAAAATTCAAACTGAAAACGGGGAAACGATAACCGACCCTAAAAAAATAAATGAAAGCTTTGCAGAATTTTACAAAGAGGTCTATACATCTAATGGAAACACGGACAGAAGTGAAATAAACAAGTTTTTAAGTAATATTAATCTTCCTCAAATAAGTAAAGAAGCTGCTGAAACGTTAGAGAAGGATATCACCCTTAATGAGTTAAATGAAGTAGTGAAAAATCTCCCGGTTAATAAGTGCTCAGGCCCCGACGGATTTAGTGCAGAATATTATAAAAAATTTTGGGGGATTTTAGGTCCAATCTTTCTCCGCGTGATTAATTACTCATTTTCTCAATCGATACTCCCCTCAACGCTTTACAACGCTACTATATCACTAATACAAAAACCCGGACGAGACAAAATGAAAGTGACATCATATCGCCCAATCTCAATTATCCCAATCGAGACAAAAATCCTTAGTAAAGTCTTAGCCAATAGATTACAACAATATATATGTTCGGTCATAAACCACGACCAAACTGGATTTATGCCAAATAGGCACATACATTCAAATTTAAGACGTCTTTTTAATATAATTTATACGAAACATACAACTAAAGCATGTGTAATTTCATTAGATGCTCAACGTGCATTTGATCAAATTGAATGGTCTTATATGTTTGCAACTTTATCTAGATTTGGATTCGGAGACAAATTTGTTCAGTGGGTTAAAATGTTATATGCTAATCCAAAAGCTTCAATCCTCACAAACTCTACACTATCACCTTCATTTAAATTGTATAGAGGAACACGCCAAGGCTGTCCCCTATCCCCTTATCTTTTTGCCTTAGCTATAGAACCATTGGCTGCAAGTATTAGACAGAATAGTCAAATCTCTCCTATTTTAATTAATAATAGACCCCAATATATATCATTATATGCAGACGACGTGCTTATATATATGACAAAACCGGAATTGTCCATTCCAACCCTTCTAAATGTATTAGAATCATTCAAAAAATTGTCAGGTTTTACAATAAATTGGGACAAAAGTGAGTTAATGCCCCTTACGGAGGATAATGATATACATTTTTTACAATCGACTCCATTTAAAATAACTCATAATTCATTTAAACATTTAGGAATTAATATTACAAAAAAGGCAGAGGCTTTATTAAAATCCAATTGGCACGTTAAATTAAATCAGTTAAAAGACAATATAAAATTTTGGATGACTTTACCAATTTCTATGGTAGGAAAAATTAACGCAATTAAGATGGTAACACTTCCCCGATTCTTATATTTATTTTTGTCCATTCCAGTTTTTATTCCAGTTAAACTATTCACAAAATTAGATTCCATAATAACTTCATTTATATGGAATTATAAAACTGTTAGGATATCTAAAAAACACTTATGTAAATCTAAAGTAAAAGGAGGATTCAACCTTCCTTCGTTCAAACATTATTATTGGGCTGCAAATTTACAGTCCCTTGCTTGGTGGAGACATACTCCAGAAGACATTAAAGAAATACCAGAATGGGTTTTACTAGAAAGAACCTCCTGTAAGACAACATCATTGAGAGCTTTACTGAATAGTCCATTAAAAGTTGAATCAAAAATCTACACAGATAATTTTGTGATAAATAACTCTCTCAAGATATGGAAACAGATTAAACTGTCCCTCAGTCTCCCAAATACTTATTTGGATTGCCCAATAAGTTCAAACCATGCCTTTATTCCTGGAACTCTAGACAAAACATTTACACGTTGGAAAGAAAAAGGATTAGTATATATAAGAGATTTATATGTTGATAATAAATTTGGCTCATTTAGTCAGTTAAAATCAAAATATAATCTTCAATCCTCTGAGTTTTTCAGATATTTACAAATAAGGGATTTTACTAGGAAAAATTTTCATGGTTTTGAAAATATACCCATACACCAGACACTTGAGAATATAACAAAACACAGCCCAATAGAAAAAGGTACTGTCTCTTTTTTCTATAACTTATTATTGGATGAGGTTAATTCAAACACTGACAAAATTAGGAAAGAGTGGGAAAAAGAGCTAAATACAGTAATATCAGATGAGTCATGGGAAGATTATCTTTCCAAAATTCATGATTGCTCTATCAACACGAGACACAGACTGATTCAATTTAAAGTTGTTCACAGACTGCATTATTCTAAAGTGAAATTAAATAAGATTTTTCCAAATTCTTCCTCATTGTGCAACAAATGTAAAAACTCTGAAGGTACACTGGCTCACTCATTCTGGTCATGCCATAAACTTAGCTCATTTTGGCAGAGCATTTTTAATTTTATATCTGAAGTATACGGGATAAGTCTGTCACCAGATCCAAAATTGGGCATTTTCGGAGACACCTCAGAAATAGGAGATAAATATATATCACAGGCAGTATCTTTGTGTATGATATTAGCAAAGAAAATAATTTTACAAAATTGGAAGTCAGATTATGTGCCTGTTTTTGAAATATGGGTTAGAAGCTTAAGTTTCGTGTTGCCCATGGAGGAAATGCGATATGGGATGATAAACAAACTAAACACATTTTTAAAAATCTGGAGCCCTATTATGTTCTATATCAGTAATGCTAACTTGTAACTTTTTATAAGTGAGATTGGTCTGGAGTAAATCGAATTGTGGAGCCTATGCATTTCTCTGTAAATTATTTTTGTTTCATATTTAATTCTATTTATTTCCTTATGCTTTCTGGATGATGTTGTATTATGTTGTATCTGACTATTTGTATATTTTGAAATGGCCTTTGTAACCCCCCTTATTTTTATTTATTTATGTAGTTTTTTTTTTTTTTTCTGTTTATGTTGTTGATTATTTCTTATGCTAAAAACAATAAAAAGATTTAAAAAAAAAAAAAAAAGAAATATTTTCTGTTTTAAAACTTTTTTCCCTGTCATTTACTTCTTATTTGCTGTATATTTTATTAATTTGATGTTAATATATTACAGTCACCATTCAAACCACCATACTTCCCCATTTAACGATAGTTTCCTCTGGTTTCACACAACAACGCCTCATGTTCAAGTTGAAAGTCAACAAGATAAACTGTAGTTCATTTCTTACACTTTGAGTACAAACAGACGATGGCCGGTACAAACTCTCCAGCAACAGACCACCTCTGCCTTATCATTCAAACTCTGAGGAACTGGATGAGAGCATTGTTATTGTTTCCCATTTGCACCTAAATTATGCTCTCTTGCTTGAAGCCATTCTCAATTGTTTGTCTGACAACCGCCATGTCTGCATCCTGTCGCAAAATGTAGTGAAAAGTTCTACAAAATGGTAATAGTTTGATTAAGGTGTTTACATGTCTGTACTGCACTTCAATAATGTGACTTAAATAAGCATACTTCAAATCTTAATTTGATTTCTGTTTAGTTCGATTGGACTTTAGTCGGATTAAGGTCAATAAATAAAACTGTTTACATGAAAGACTCTTAATCAGAGTGTTGTCTTAATCATAGTAAAATTGAAGTATTGGTGTCCATGCAAACGCACTCAATGACTTTGACAAGTAGAAAACGGTTAGATCTACCATAAAGCTATAAGGATTAGCCATCCAAAACAGCAGCAAAAGCCACTGCTGCTGGTGTCATCACACTGAGAGCGGCGTTATCAGTGGTTTTGGCCAAGACAAGTAGATAAATGTCCTGCAGGTGGCCAGTCCCTGTAGCATGACTCCATACTGTGCCGTTAATCAATGGTTTCTGTTGATGGTTCCTGCTGTAGAGAAAGATTAATACGTCTGGAGAGCGAGTCTCAGACTGAGGGCTTGTCTTCGAAAACAAACAGCGGTTTAGCGATTCGTTCCAAGCACAATATCAGCTCTATGGACGCAAATAGACATCTCCATGAAGGAATTCAAAACGCCAAACCAACCAGTGACAAGCCAAGCCAAAGCTGCTGGAATCATTTCCCTCGACTTGGAGTTAGAGACAGCAGATATAAATACACATATAGATTATGAGGATAGACATTAATAGCTGACCTCCAGGAAAATGCACTATATTTAGGAGAAGGTTTCCATAATATTAGCAGTCAACGAACAAAATGTAAAAAATGTGCCATCAATAATGACATTTTTCACTTCATAAAACTGGAAAGAATAAGACACCGTCTGATGAGTTCATCCAAAAACTTGCATAAAATTTAGGATTCTCCCCTTGAGTTTATGGAAATGTATACCCCCTGAATACTGCATGATAGTAGGTGCTTTATGTAAGTTCTTGACTCTTCTAAAGCAAAAAAATACTATGATATGTTTGCTGATATTTAAGAAACATGCCAAGTAAACATGCTTGTTTATCTGAAAAACAAGACTGAAGTCAGATATTCTGCTTTGAAAATGTGCATTATGTGCCAGAACATCGGTGTTTGTTTTGGTCATTTATCCCACCTTATTTGAGACATTCAGTCATGAAGGCTGTTAAAACGTGCATAACCGGCCAAAACTGCAACCTCCAGTGGACAGTAGCAACCTCTGAAATGAGATGCAGATTCAGAGATCCACATGAGGCGGTTATTAACTAGCAAATAATATCAACATAACGAATGAAAACATTAAGTTAGCAGGTTACATTGTAACCTTGTGTCCTAACAACACGCTACATGATGAAATTTGCAGGGATAAGCAATTGAGCTGTTTGCACCAGACGAAACAAGACAAAAAAAATTCAATACAGCCATTCAGAAGCACAGAATAGTGCACTCACTGCACTCCAAAAAAGATAAGGTTTATAATCTAATTAATACATATTAAACTTCTTTAACGTTATTTTATTTATATGCTGAATCACTGATATGTGTTGGCTTGCAGTGTCACAGCTCTAAAGTTCAATTTCTAAACCAGTGGTTCTCAAACTTTTTTTCTTTAAAAATGATAGGCTGCTGTTCTTAAAAAGTAAAAAACTAAATCTCCTGTACTTAAATGTAAAGTGTTAACCTATAGTATCCTATTCATCAAAGCCTGGAAATGCTGCTTGGACCTCGTGAATATAAGCTATGTCATCAAATTCATAAATTAACCATTTTTGATACATTTTAAATATATGTTGCATGTACGTATGAAATATTGGGTTACTCTGCGTACCACTAGAAGGCAGCCCGCGTACCACTAGTGGTACACATACCACAGTTTGAGAACCACTGTTCTAAACGGTTTATTTTATTTTCCAGATGCGAGGTGAACTATCTGCTGCTGCTCTTAGTATATCGCAATAAATGTCATGTAAAATGACATTCAAACTCACATTATCAGCATTTAACACTTAATAAAAGCACATGAGGTGTAACTGAGGAGATCATTGTCAGTTTACTGTTGCTCTGCCTCAAGAAATAAAAGCAGTTTCTTGTATATCAATTCCAGGTGTAGGTTAAAATAAAAATGCATGCGTTTTAAACCAGGGGTGCAATACCTAGTTCAACCACTGGGTGTCAAACTTAAATATCGCACATTTACCTTTATATTCTTTGCTACTGTGTGACAGCTTAACTAACCAGGCTCACCAATTATTTTGGTTGGAACAAGTTTATTTTGTTTGTTTCTTGTATTTTTTGTTTATATTTTTCCTTTATTTAATTTCTTTTAAACATATAAATATATAAGGGAGTCACTAATTGTCAAAATAATTTTGGATCCTCGTTTACGTTACTTATATCGTCACCTTGGACTTATAAGGTTCTATCTGCATTCTAAATGATTCTGAGATATTGAGCTTCAAAGTTTTTGCATTCCATATAGCAAACAATGTGTGTAACAGTACTTTTTCATACATTAACATGACAGAGACCCGAAACGTACTCTAAATGTAAATTATCAAAGTTCTCTTAAATTTGCAAGTTAGGGTAAAACAAATGGGGCAGATGCAGACAGAACCCAAGGTTCTATCTGGCAGATCATTAATTGAAGCATTACTTAACAAGAAAAACAAATTACAAAAAATAAAAATTGATGTTGTAACAATATGTTGATGCTTGAAAAAGTTACATTTTTACTTTCTATACACTTATTTAACGTTTTAAATAAATATTGTCTCGTTCAAATTAAGAATACAATGCTGTGCCAAGGATTTTATACAGTGCAGCGGTTAATTTTATGTAATTAATATGGGAATATTTATTTAATTACGTCTTATAATAACTATTAAATTGTATGTTAAGTATTTGCTTAATATCAGATTTAAAGACTTTAAAGGAAAACAGACAATGAGCAAATGAGTTTAGTGAAACAGTTTTCAGTGTTTCTTGAGTATATAGGCTATACACACAAATAAAAATTTCACATTTAATATATAAACTTTTTTTAATAACAGTTTCTTTTTCAACAATGTAAAATTGAACATTTCATCTTAAATGTCAAAAAATGCTTCTAAATCATCACATTTACACATCTTTTCAGTTTCAGGTTTCTTAATTTTGTGAGGTGCGGCGTTTTTTGGTCAACTCTGATTTTGTGTTTCTTTCTGGTCTTTCCCACTGTCAACAGAGCAGTCCGGCGAAATGAAAAAAAAAAAAAAAAAAAAAGCTGACTCTGATTGGTCCTCGTTTGTGCATTTGAAATACTCACAGAAAGAACCTTCTACAGAATTTTTTTTTGTTTTTAAATGTCGTATTGTAAACATTTAAAAAATTAGATTAAAGATTAAAAAAAATTTTAAATCACCACATAATGTAAAATGAGTTGTCATTTAATCAAAATATGTGAATGACTCAATTTTGACAAAAAATATAAGACAGAACTTTATAATTCTAAGATGACGATATGGCAAATTGTGCAACAATATTCTAAAAAGTGTGACTGTCATTTTTGGAAAATTCTATAAATAAAGTTTTAAAAAAGTGCTGTAAACATGTTGTCAATAAATCCAACAGAAAATAACAATAGCTAATAATTAGAAAATGATTGCAACAAATCAGATATTTGCTCAAATAATTATTCCACATTATGTTCCTAATGTTTTACATTCTCTTGATTAGATCATTATTATTCTTCCATTATTCTGACAATGCACAAGCACTGTTGCTGTTTAAGTGTGTACGCCGCTTTAAATGAGAATTTTTTGTATCAGGGAGCCAATTATAATCTCAAATGAAAAAGAAAATGGACCAAGATAAACAATCCTTTTTTTAATTAGCTGAACCATATGGCAACACGCGCACTCGATATTGAAAACAAAATGAAAGGTGAAATTAGCTGCGCTATAAAAATAAATAAAAGCTGATATTGAGCCACTTCCTGACTACATACAATTACCCTGACTTACCAATCCATAAGCTGACTACGTCACGAGAACTAAATAATTGTTTTTCACTGGTCCTGTCTTTTCTCAAGTATTATGCTAATCACTGGATGAGAGAATGTCAATATAGTATTAATAGGATTCATCACTTCTAGATCTACCGGCATCTAAAGGACAGTGAAAACTCTCCTCATCCTGACCAGAAGTTTATTATCTCCTGTGGTCAGTCTCCTCCATTAGAATAACAGATGAGTGTTTGCATTTCAGCTGGCTTTCCACTACAAAACAAAATTAACCAAACCATAGACTCAACAAAAAAAAGAAGAAGTTTTTATAAGCATAATTATTTTAGAAGACCAAACGCATTTTGTTTTTACAGTACTTAGTCAGTATCGTCACTCCCGGGTGAACGCATACCAAAATTGCCCATTAATTCAAGCGCACTGGCAAGAATCCAGACTGTCTCATTGTGGGTAATGCAAGACAACTGCTACAGAATTGTACATTTGTTGCTATTTCTTTTATGTGCTTAAAATACTAAACTAAAACCAAATTAAATCAAATGTGCCAATCTTTTAGCAGCTTAACCAGCGGTTTTTATATCAAGGTAATTACAAGAAGTCACTTAACTGGAACTGTTAAGGAGGATAAAATGTGGAAAATTCATTGATTTGGCTTGCAGGATGAAAAATGAGGAAACTAAACTGTTTATTAACTTTGTTTACATTTACTTAGTTAAATTTTTTCCGGGGAGTTAGGCATTGAGTTTTGTTATTTTCTTGCCCATGCTTCTTCTGCAAGCTCTCTTATTCGGGGTACTTTGTGTTTGTACAAACAATATTGTAAATTTTGCAAATATTAGATTTCTGCAAATGCCTTTTTGATGTCAGAGGTCAGAGAAGAATGGCCAGACTGGTTCCAGCAAATAGAAGGGCAACAGTAGCTTAAATAACCACTCATTACAACCGAGGTCTGCAGAAGAGCATCTCTGAATGCACAACACATCCAACCAGCATCAGCAACTGCGTGATGCTATCATGTCAATATGGACCAAAATCTCTGACCAAAATATTTTCAGTACCTTTTTGAATCTATATGCCACAAAAGATTAAGTCAGTTCTGAAGGCAAAAGGGGGTACGACCCACTACTAGTAAGGTGTACCTAATAAAGTAAAAAATTCATTTTAATTGTACTCTAAATGTCACATTTCCCGTAGACCAACATCAGGTTAAAATATGGCAGCTAGCTTATAACTATTAAAAGAGTTTGTTCATCTCAAATTAACATGTCATCATTTATATAAATGCCTTTCAAAATCCATAAGAAAAGCATTCATTTGCAGAATACAAATGGGAATATTTTGGGGCTAAGAGTCAATTCCATAAAAAGGAAATCTATTCCTCTTTCAGTTAAAAAACCCATTAATATTTTGACTGTCTCTTTGCTAATAAAGATCCTAATAGGTCCACATGGAATCTGAGAGAAAACTCTTTAAATAAGTCCATCTTTCAATCTTTGTAGTTCCTTATGTAAGTGTATTCATATATTTATTAAACAGTGTGTATATGAACTTCAGTAAAATGATGATCTACTATTAAAAAGCTTAGTTGATTTATGCACATTACCATTTTTAAAGAAATATTTGTCTTTAATGGATGTATTATATGAGAGACTCACTGTGGTTTGTCTTACCAAACAAGTGGTTCTACTTGGATTTGCCCTAAATAAAAGTTAAGAACTTATTTCTATTTTATTTTCTGTTTAATTTTCAGCTCTTATATTGTCAAAATTCTTCTGCATATATCCACAACTTACTGGATTTATTTTTACAAAATTCAGTGCTGAAATACCAAATAAAAAGTCAGCAGAATCTGATTGGCACTAATAGTAAGTTTCTTGCTAATAAAGATCAGACAGAATTCCGTGAACAGATTTGGATGATTCACTTGATTTGATTCAAATAACCATATCTGCGTTTGACGTACCATTGCACATTTTCTAACAGCTGGTTATGGCATATAGACAGTAAAAAACATAGTAAATATGGATTGCTGATAATTACCTATTGTAACTTCTGTACCTTATGCACACAGATATTGATACACAAATGGTGTTTGTTGTACGCGTCTCATAAAGAACATGTTTTAGCATTACATGGTGAAACTGAATTATGGTCCACAACAGAAGGTTGAGCTGTACTCTAAATACAGAAAACAATAAGAGAATGAAACTAAAAGTTTTATTTTATTTTTGCTGAAAATCCAATTCTATACTTCTAAATAGTGCTGAAAGCCTTCCTTTATTACAACAAAACATCCAAACAAATTTGATGGGCAGATAAACAGCACGCTATTATTTAGTGTTAGAATGCTATTATTTCAGTGTAGTTTGGTGCATCTGTTTGACAGTTCTGCACATCTATTTTAGACAGTTTAGTGCAGAATGAATGTAATGAACCTTCTTTTCAGCTCATTTCATAATACTAAGTATTTAAAACTGCTGGTTTCAGTATAAAAATAATAATAATAATAATAATAAACATTTTAAAAAAGAAAGAAAAAAATAATAATCACAACAATGGTGAGAAATTGATTCTCAGAATATGAGTCCACTGAATTCCAGAACATGCACATAATATATTCAACCCAGGCTCTTTGGAAATCTGTGCCAGATATTTTTCGATTCTCAAAAATGTACCCCAGGGCACATATTCCCAATGAGCATGTGCTGAACATATTTTTATAAATTTGTCCACTGATAGCCACAATCAGAATCCATCCTGCTTCAACTGCATACATTTTGGAATTGAATAGCCCAATACATGTTAATGAAATGCTAAATCTGACAATTTAAGAAAGATCAACAATTGAAATTCAATTCAAATCGAGCAGCTTAATTGATCAGAGTCTTCCAAATTTACATGATTTCCTGATGAGATTTAATTTAGGCTTTAAATTAAGATTTAATTCATTCATGTTTTTCACTAATGGATAATACAATTTTTTATTCTTATGACTGAATTTGTTAATATTGTGCAAAGTAATTCAGCAACCGACCTTGTGTTCAGCAAAGTCATTAAAAAGTAATTTCATCAAAAACGGGAGACCTTTTAAGGGACGTTGCTTCTGAGTTATACAGCACTCTCATAGAGTTCATGAAGTTCACATTAATTTGTTTATTTATAAAACATATGACTTCATTAAGCATCATTAGCATTCACGCAAAGATTAAAATCAACTGAAAAAAAAAACTTTGAGTTTGTTGAACGTGCAACAGGGCATTTGAACATCTTTACAAAACAACAACAGCATCACGAAGACCGACAGAAATCTTTTATATGCAAACATAAGCAAAAATAGCTTTTCTTGTTAAAAAAAAAAAAAAAGCATTTTGCAACAAACCCGAACTTGAAACATTAATGCAGCCCTGCTCTGTGAAAAGTTTGCTCATTTTGTTACCAAAATACAATTAGCATTTGACCTTAAAATGGAAGGAATACAAATCAGAACAGAGCCAAAAAGATCTAAAGCACTGTGTAATGATGAATTTTGGGTACGCATTTTGTGTGCTTGTAAATGCTAATTTTTGTTAATTGAGTTGGTTCCGCAGAGGTCACCTGTTCTTCTGGGACTTCTCTTCAAAAAGCAAATCTCATACAGCAGGTCTTTAAGCAACGCCCAATGTCAGTGAGCACATTTGCAATGCAAATTCGTATTTGCTGTGATTTCAGCAAACCAAAACTGCAGTTTGGAAAACCAAGCAGGATCGATTTATCATGTAAGAACATCAAAGTATGAGTGTACCACTTTGCCTCTAATTAAATGTCAAAGCATTAACCCGGCGAGGAGTAACTTGGGGAACAGGCAGTACACAAACACTCTGCGTGCTTCAAATAAAGCTAGCTTCAATTAAAATAGTTATGACATCTAATCTCCTTACAAACGCAGACCATCTCACATTCCTCTGGATATTCTCCTGGTGTGATTAGCAGCTAGATGGCCCTAAGCAACACTAAACTGCTTTTATTGCAAGAGACTTAATTACAAAATCATAACCCCTTAAAAGCCACAAAAGTACACAAACACACACCTGGGCTTGCAGATGCTTGCATCTGAATGTCTTTATAGAGTGAAAATAACAGGGCGAATGTTAGGAAATGCTGATAGTGGTGTACCAAACACAAATTCCTTGACGTCTGCTTGCCTATGCAGCCAAGCTAACAATCAATGCACACACAAATACTGGGTCATAACAGCCTGTTAAACTAGAGGATGTAGATCAGGGGTGTCCAAAGTTGGTCCTGTGTCCTGTACCTTAGCTCCAACTTGCCCAGCTGGGCCAGTTGGCATTTCTGTGTGGAGTTTGCATGCTGGCATTGGTTTCCTCCAGGTTCTCCGGTTTCCCCCACAGTCCAAAGGCATGCACTATAGGTAAATTTCATTTCATTTTCCTTCAGCTTAGTCTCTTTATTCATCAGGGGTCACCGCAGTGGAATGAACCGCCAATTTATCCAGCATGTTTTACGCAGCAGATGCACTTCCAGCTGCAAGCTATAGGTGAACTGGGTAAACAAAACTGTCCATAGTGCACAATTGTGTGTGTGTGTGTGTGTGTGTGTGAGTGTATGGGTGTTTTCCAGTAATGGGTTGCAACTGAAAGGGCATGCGCTGCATAAAACATATGCTGAAATAGTTGGTGGTTCATTACGCTGTGGCGACCCCTGATAAATACAGGACTAAGTGTAGGCGAGCGAGCGAACTAACCAACAAACCAAATAACGAACAAACTAAAAGAACTAACTAACCAACAAATGAATGGAGCCATATTTCTCGATTCTCAAAAAGGTACCACAGGGCACATATTCCTAATGGGTCAGCGTTTATTTCTATTTCTATATTTCTATAAATTCACCCATTGATGGCCAATTAGAATAAATCCTGCTTTGAAGAGTTTCAACTTTTAAAACTGCACGTGCAGTAAACTCCGTCCAAAACAGTCATTTAAGGGTCAAGGGGCCAAAATCATTGACAGAAATGAATACTCTTGGTGTTTTATAGTAAATGGTGACTATTCGGAGTACATTTTGAGCACACAACATTGATAAACTACAAAATCATTTTGCTAAAAAGTGTACCATTTTGCACATTAATTATATACTGCTCTAAAATAAAGAGAACACTCGGAGTCACAGTATTAAGTGTTCCCCTTAATTTTTTAAACAGTATATTTTTACTTAGTGTCTTCCATTGATTAATAGTTGAATTAATCCATTTTTAATTCAGCCTCTCTGCTTTTATTATGTGTTATTGGAACAATCTTTACAAATAAATGTAAATGGTGTTGCTTCCTGAACATTTTAGCTAATAAAAAACTATCAAAGCCATGAATTAAATTATGATGATGCTTTCCCACATCTAAAGCAAATCCTAACTGGCAACACATGGAGTTAAAATGCATTTACTCCTAGGAAACCCCAGGAGAGCAAAGTCTGATCAAAGACGCCAGTGATAAGCGATCACAATAAATATCTTTCAATTGAAGAGAGAAAAAAAATTATGTGGCTTTAGATTAAGCCAAAGCAGGTCACCATAGCAGACAGCATACAGCAGTCTTCCTGTGGGGAGTGACACAGTGACATTACAGGAAGCGGTCAGCACCAGCCAGAGGAAGTATTCAGCTGTCCCTTGAGCAAAAACATCTTAAAGGGGAACTCAACTCATCTTGCCAAGATCAAGAACACTCGCTATTCTTCTCCTAGATAAACATTTATCCCCCAAACACTTCTATACCCCCAATCAATGGTTCAAGTCTTTAAAATATAATGGATAATTAATAATTAATCATTGACCATACATTAAGCGCAGGCACCAGTCGACAAGCTCAGCACAATGTCAAGACGTTGTTTTTTTTTTAGTCTCGCCCCAAGGACTCGTTCGTTTAAGCAATTCCTTTCCATTCGCAGACGATTTATCTCAGTGACAGGCCAAGGGGCATGGCGTGCACACAAGCCTGGCCTTGACAAATTGAGCAGAGGCCTTGGTGAAAAAGAGGAAAAAATGCAGACAATCTAATGAAATCTCACTCCATCCAACCATGTCCAGCTATGCCATGGCTTAATTAAATGGTTTGTGGAGAAACGGAGCCGGAGTGGGCGGCAGGGTGATGGCGCTTGACGAATAAAAAGAACATTAAGCTCACACCTTAAACACATCTGGCTTTGGTTATGGGCTCTGTTTCAGGTTCAGACTCCACATTTCGTGAGGTCTATCTTTCACTCTGCTTTGGGTTTTTTTCTGGGAAATCCAGACAAGCTGCTGAAGCTGCAACACCGCAGAAGACAATGAATTTTGCTAGCACTGCTTCAAATCCGTCACAATGAGAGCGTTCGCTCCGGTCGCAGCTTTGCAACAATGGTTTATTATAACAGGGGTGGGGTGCAAGTTCTCTGAAACTGAAGGAGATGTTTTGTGTGGAGGTGTTGAGGTGTGGTTAAAGCCCAGACCAAACCTGAGCTGGTTGTATCATTACCCTGCTGTCATCTGCCACCTCAAGTTAAAGCTTGTTTTGTAAGTTTGAGGCGTTTCCAAGATTCTCAAGGCTATCAGTGTTCGCTTTTGAACAACATTATTTTATACTTCGCCACAAAATCAGATGCATTTTCCTTTAGTTTCTAACTGGGCAAGACTGGATTTCAAAACAATCACTCAGACTCAACTAATCAGCTCATTAAAGGAGTAACAAGAAAGTCTTGCATTCATATAAATAAACGTGGTAATGTTTGACAACTTAATCTGGAATGCTGAAACATTCAAACAAAACCAATCATCTGAAAAACACTGAAAAATCACCATAAAGAGGTGGAGTTCAATTAGATAATAGACCATCAAAAATAAAGATAGACCATAGACCATCAAAAATGAAGAAATTATATTTAGCAAACTTAACTAATTTACAGGTGCCATATACTACACTGGTTCGCAGCAAAATCCTGAGTAAAATTTACTCAATTTAGAGTTACAATTACTACCTGAGAGTTGAAGTTACTCGATTATTATTATTAATATAAAAAAAAATGCATTCGGTCTCATTGGCACACTGAGACAAGCAGAGCACACACATCTAAAGTCATCTTAAGGCGAGCGCTTTAATGTCAGGTGTCAAAACATGGTGTTTAGTGATTAATGATACATACCCTCATTTGTGTAATAAACAAACGAGTTGAGAATCAAAAGACACGTGAAAGAGAAACCATTAAAGTGAACGTGCAAGATATTTCATCTGCTGCCTGTTTTTATCATTAAATCAAACAAAAGGAGAAAATCCCTCACTGCTCTTGACTGAAGGACTTTTGTAGCTAAAGTGTTTTTCTTACAGTGAAGATGCTTAAAGCACAGTTTGTTTCATATTTTTATTCTATTGTATTTTCTGAAAATAACTGCATATATGCAGTTGAAGTCAGAATTATTAGCCCTACTGAATATTAGCAACCCTTTCCCTCCCCAATTTCTGTGTAATGGAAAGAAGATTTTTTTCAACTTATTTCTGAACATAAGTTTTAATAATTCATTTCTAAAAACGGAGATATTTTATCTTCGCTATTATGACATTACACAATATTTTGACATAGCTGCTCATCAGGTCTGGATGAACGACATAAAGTAGGTATACATGCAAATGAGGAAAGCATGGCCCGTGAGTCTCATCACAGTTTTTGTCTTCTGATTGGCCCGTTGCCCATCGGGGTTTTAGACTCATGGAATTTACATGAAACAGAAGAAACAGTTGTGTCTGATGGTGGGTGGTCCCATTTCCATATCCTGATGTTTTATTATTCTACTATGCCTTGGTATACCCAGATTTTTATTCTAGGGCACCTTTAATGCTTGACGTTCACTTACTGTCTTGCAAGTAAACATATTGTGGAAATTAATAAGTAAAAATATACACTCTTAAGAGTCAATGAGAGATTATTTACTCCTAATAACACTTAATAAATAATAATAACAAAAATCTTTTTAATTCAATGCCTTATTCTTCAGAAATCAAACTAATATTCTGATTTCAAAGCTAAATAATTTTAGAAATTAAATTAAATTGTTTTGCTACATACGGTTAATGACTTTACTACCACTACGATCAATTTAATGCATACTTGTTCAACAAAATACACTCAAAATAAAAATAAATTGTACTTTTAAACTGTAATATTGTTTATTTATATTATAATGATCCTTTCTAAAAATGAATTTACTTCTTGTTTTAAAATTCCTTTTATAAAAATGTCTTCACGTTTCAATAAAAAAAAAAAAATCCAAAAAAGTCCTGTATTAAAGTATGGTAACACAACATACCAAAACAGATCAACTCAACAAAAATCTAAAAAGAAGCTGCCCTTCTAGGTTTTGGTCAGCTCAGGGGAACTGTATTAATCAGTGGAGCTGCCGCAGACACATGGCGGATGACTTCTTGTAGTCTGTAACAGTCTGGCAGGACGCTTGGGCTTACATGTGTGAAAAGATGTCAACAGATGTAAGAAAGCCTTCCAAACTGAAATGCAAAAAACACAACCCGAGGCTGCTTGAGAACATAAATTCAAAAACTTTATGGATTACGTCACTATATTATAAAACAAACTGGCTTTTTAAGCTGTCTGCAAATGTAACTGGATTTCCAACAAACACCAACTCCAAACTATAAGAGGTGGGACTTTTATTACAGAGAGCATTTGGGCTATATGTCTGCTTAAGATTGTACTGCAAAGGTAGCATTAGAAAGACTTGAAGGCAGGCAGCTTTCCACACTGCTATATTATTAAAGCAGCTGATGTCAGGAACTGCGTATGATTCCTCGAGATCCAAACAGATCCAGAATTTCTTTTGGAGGGGCAAAAAACAGCTACACTGTAAAAAAATTCTTAAGGGTTACATGCAATCAATTTGTGTTGGGACAACATGAAGAAATTAAGTTATTAGTTTTTACAAATTTAAGTGGATTGCACATAAAACAATTAAGTCTTAAGTTTTAAAAAAACAACAGCTCAAGAATTGTATTGCTTTAACTCATTTTAAATAAGTACAGCAAACATATCTTTGAGTGTAACTTCAAAAGCATAACGATACTTTGCTCACGTATTTTTGCAACCAATATGTTTATCAATATTGTCAATCAGACAGCAATCATTCAAGCTTTAAGTGGTACATCATCTCTTTGCTTAAGACTGACATATACTACTGCTTTGAGTGATCACTGTGACCCACAGCGTTTGCTTTGCGCATAGCCGAGCAAGTTTCTGTCTGCCGTTTGTGTTGCTCCATAATAAAACTTACGAAATGTTAGCTGGCAGGGTTTTTTTGCGGGTTGTTATTTATTTTGTTCAGAATGCTATCTTAAATGTACAAGTAGCTGTAATGCAGACATGTAACAACTTTAATCATATTAGCAAACAAAAAGTTTACTACTGGAGCACCTTCACAGGACTCCACACTTGTAAACACTCGCACTAATGGGTTCAAGGCTCTCGGCGCCACCCACACTCTTCACCGATACCAAGCCGACCAATCACAGAGCTTGCAATCCACGTTATCACAATGTGTAGTTACAGTTTTTGAGAGGTGCCTGTCAGCATCAGCCAAGCATGAAGGCTGCGCCGGACCATATGCATGCACTCAGCGCAAAAGTATAAATCAGTCTTTACTGTCAATGATAGCCTTTTTTTTTGATTACACATTGACCGATGTGTCACCTGAAAAAAGGCCATCACTGACAGCCTTTGAATTACCATGGTGTATGAAATGTGCTATATAACTAAACTTGCCTTGAAGTCTACAATTGATCAAGTTACCAATTTAATGACAATTAATCACTCCTAAGTTAATAGCTAATTTAATTAATTTAAATAATGTGGCAAAATAATGTCTGTAAATCTAGAATTTAAACATTTTAATAATGTTAATAAATGTATGAGCAAAATTTTAAGATTTTATGCAAATGAAAGCAGTATGGAAAATATGCTGGTATTTTATTGCAATTCTAAATCATTTTTTTATAAAAATTACTTGCCAAACTGCTGACAACTTTTTTTTTTTGTTCTTTTTTTGTTTCTTAATTTTGTACACATGTATTGTCTGCTTCCAAGACTTTAGAAACAGACATTTTCTTTAAGCCTCATAGTTTGATGTTGCCGTCGTGTTGCCATCTTTTCGTTGTTTTGGTTGTTACCAGGTTACAGAAAAATGTGCTCATCGTTACTGGCCGATAGGGGCCAGTAACAATAATGTCTACTGTACCAAGCATCTTTCACGTTGGCCCCGGACCACAGGGCAGTCCTTATTGTTGAGCCCTGTATTACAAATAAAACTTGTACTGTCGACGACCGATCAATCAAAACAAGAAAGCCCACTCTCTCTTAGTTCTAAACCTCACCTAATCAAGAAGTAAAGACAGAAAAGAGAGCGTGTTGCTTGTATACAAGCCAAACAAATGAATACAACCATGCACATTCGTGTAGATCGATATGTCAATGTCTATCGACTCCAAGAGTTCAAGATCTTTACTGTGGCTTTGACAAAGACTGCGTAATTCTAAAAGACTGCCCCCCCAAATGATTGCACCTTCCTATATAACAAAAGACAAGTCAACATTTATAGCTCATTAGCTTTCACTGGAAATATCCAACTGCTCAGTGATTGTCTACAGGGAGCAGTGGGAAGCCATAGGGCAAGCACAAGCATAAAGACAACGAAGCTGATTAACTCTACTCCATGGAGTGCTACAATGCTCTCGATTATATCTAAAAACGATGAAAAGTTTCAAATAAAAAGCAATGAGTGCCCTGGTGGTATTGCTTCAATCTTAGCATTATGGAGAAGGCGAGTTTACAGTTAAAAGCTTCTCAGCGTGCTTGCACCAACATGCCGAGTTACAAAACACAGAGCTGTGATGCAATATTTATCTTGTAAGAACACCTCTTTACTGCTCTTTGATGAAAAAGATAATGGACTTTCCGAGAAAATGGAAATCAATTTCTTTTAAACAAAGAAATGCCAAGCGGCGATCGATAAAACATTTAACTAAATAAATGGCTTGTATAAAACGGACACTGGCAGAAGTACCTGGACAACTCAATGAAGAGAGGGTCAAGTTAGGACTATGGTGGACTATACCACAAATCATTTCCTCTCAAGAACTAAAACTCTCCAGGGGCTAATTAGACATCATTTTCTTCCTCTTTCCTTATAGGTCATTCTCTCCTTCTTTGCCTCAAAAGGATAGTTCACCCACAAATTTAAACTTACCATTTACTCACACTTGAATGGTTCTAGACTTTTATGGGTTACTTTGAACACAACGATATTCTTAAGAATGTTGGAAACCAGCAGCCATTGAAATTTATAATAGGAACGAAAATACCATGGACGTCAATGGCTGTTTTTCTTTTTCTCTAACATTCTTCAAAATAGGTTTGCACAATATATCGTCTCAGCATTGGTATTGCAATGTGCAAGTCTGCAATAGTCGCATTGCACAGATCTGCAATAAGTTGGAAATATAGTTGACCAGACATTAATAAACAACAGTGGAGTCATTTCATATAAGTGAAACCCTAAGTGTGAAACCTAAACCTTAGAGTGAAAGTTTATTATTGGTATGTGCTTAAGACCTGACTGTAACAATTTAAAGCAATTTTAAGCCATTTGGGCACAATTAAATGAAATGTTTGAAGCTTAAAGATTAATTGTACATTATATAATTATTTACTCAATTAAAAAGATGTGTTATTTTATAAAAGTGTTATTTTTACTATTATACGGTGATTGTTTAATTTCTGCTTCTGAATACTGTTTGACTGCCCAGAAAATCATGATTATTGTTAATTTGCATCTTTTCTCTGTTGTATTAAACATTGCTTGTCATTTTTATTATAATTTATGCAGATACCCTCCCCTACAGAATCATCCCAATCAATGTAAAATTATGAATTTTTTACAAGTTATTCTAGTCCTCTTGAATTTATATAGCAATATATATATATATATATATATATCTCAGTGAATGAGTAAAATATTGCAATGTTGTTTTTTTCCAATATTATGCAGCTCTACTTGAAAATACATCCTTTTATGTTCAACAGAAGAAGATATGTATAGAATATCTTCTATGTATAGAAGATGTATAGCAGGAACAAAAATACTATGGAAGTCGATGGCTGTTTTCCAACATTCTTCAAAGTATATTCTTTTATGTTCAACAGAAGATTTTTTTTAAAACACAATGTTAGGAACAAGTGGAAGGCAAGTAAATGACAGGATTATAATTTTGGGATGACTATTTGAGAGTTTTCTTTTCTGTTGAACAAAACAAGACATTCTGAAAAATGATGGAAACCAGAAGCCACTGAAATTTATAGTAGGAACAAAATACTATGGCAGTCAATGGCTGTTTTTTCCAACTTTCTTTATAATATACTCTATATTCTTTTAAAGAGCCCCTATTATACATGAAATAGGGTCATATTTTGGTTGCAAGGGTCTCCAACAACAGTTTAATATGCATGCAAGGTCAAAAAAACACTTTCATTGTCTTATATTCTGCATTTATTTTTACCTAATTATCCCAGCGACTCCCATATGAATCGTTCAGTGATTCATTTGTTCCCAAACCCCTCCTTAGCGTAAAGTTAATCTGCGCTGATTGGACCGATGACAGCCTGTTGCGATTGTCTCGCGCTAAAGGCTGTCAGTGTCGACCAGAGTGAAATGCCCAGCAGCTAATCAACATTATAAAATTAGTCACAGTGCATACAGGCTTCATAGTGTAAGGCAGGGATTTTGGCTGCCAGTGGGTGAATGTAAATACAGACGACGGACTTGAAAATACAGACGACTAACTATTTTATTGAGCAAAAACTCCCAGAACTGGCGAGGAGATCTCCAAGCACACTCTACCTGCTCTTTTCACATACACACGCACGCACACACACGCACACACACACACGCACACACACGCACGCACACGCACACGCACACACGCACACGCACACGCACGCACACACACGCACACACACGCACGCACACTACCCTCCTCCTCAGAGCTCCGTAAACAAGGCGGCACGCGTCACGTTTTCAACTTGGCATTTCACGCGATTTGAGAATATAAAAAGTTAACCTGATGCAGCACACACAGTTACAAGTAACAAATCACAACTAAATACATTTACAAGCTAAAGTAAACGAGGCAACAACTTTAAAATCACACGTACTTACACTTGAGGAATGGAGGGAGAAACCCACCCATGTTCTGACATAGTCCATCAGTACTTTACTGATCCTTCCTTTAACAAACGGCCGATCGAATGTTCTTTGTAAGCATGTAGTTTCCTGAAGCACTCAAACTGCTCAAGGTTGGGCTATAATGCTGAGGTTTCATCTTTGGGAAGAGACTCAATAATATCCATCTGCACAGCATGACTTCATTCGACCGGCGTGTGTGGCATTTTTTCTGTGTTAGTGGGTGGGGCTGCTGGTTTCAAATCTCCCGGGTTTGCGCGTGCAACTACTTGTGTTTCTAGATATGTCATCGTGAAACACCTAATGACTCGCTATCAAGACGACTCGTTTGAAGCACTACGAGTCGACTCTTTTATAGATGAATCAACAATTTTAAACACTGTACGCTTACAGATTTAAGCCTTAGTTGGATATTTCACTTCACTTAGAGCTGTGTTACACACTACATGGAAGGGCATTTTCAAAAACCCATAATATGGGCTCTTTAAAGTTCAACCAAGAAAAAAAAAAAAAAAGTCAATGTTAAGAACCTTGACCCACGTCAACTGACCCTGAGTGCGACAGGTGTCATTCTACTCTGATTCATATGTTCTGGTCCTGCCCTTCCCTGCTTTTCTTTTTAGAGGCAAATGTCTCATTATCTGCTATTACTACTGTTGATATTCCACCTAGTCCAATTATTAGATTATTTAGAGTTCTCCCACCTGGCCACACTTTACCTTCTCCTTTTGCAGATTTTGCAGTCTTTTAAACCCTTCTGGACAGGGGGTTAAATGTTCTGAACTGGAAGAGCTCTCACACGCCTTCTCACACTTGTAGGATAAGAAATGTTTGTTATTTTATGACATTAGAAAAAATTAGGTACTCTCTCTTCAGCTTGACCCTGTTCTTTATGATCGAGACCCCACTACCAACTCGGTACTGGATACTAGTCCTGGTCAGCACATAGTAGACCTGTATTTTCTATATGCAAGTATGCACTAATGTTTTTGGATGTTGTTTTTTGCTCAAAATAGCCTTCAGTGTGTTTGCTTTTAGTTACATGTTTTTGTTGTCGTTTATTTTGTATCTATTTGTAATGTGTTTTACAATGTATAAATGAAAAAAAAAAAAAAAACTCAAAGATGTTTGTAACAAACGGAAGATGAGTAAATGATATGGGTGTAATGATCACGGCTGATCACAACCCGCAGGTCGGAACACATGTGACCCATGAATTAATAATTTTTTTTTACTAGTGGATTCATTCTTAATTTGTAACGATCACAGAGAGAGATCGCCCCTGGCATCATTTTAATCACAAGTATGAAAGCATTTAGGCTTTGCTTTAAAATATGATGATGACAGAAGATGTTTAGGTTATTTAGGATGTGGTGGGTTTCTTAGGTTGTTAAAGGTGTCTTCGCGTAAGCAGCACGATTAATCATTAAAAGTTCGGGATCTCAACAACCACGCAACTAATTATAAATGATGGTGATTTGCATATGTTTATTAATCCTTCGAACCGCTGCATTCAAATCTAAAAACGCAAAATTTTGCACTGGGATGAGAGTTTATAGTTTAGATAAAAGCACTGATGTTTATGGTAAAGATTAAAATCACCATCATATGCATTTAACAACGCTCAAAAATGAAAATTGTAGGCAGCAATTACATTTATTAAAAGAAAGGTGGTGAAAACCAGCCATCAAAAATACACCACTGAATAATTCTTCAAAAATGACACATCTAGCAATGAAACATTAAGTTTTATGAGTGAATAAATGAATCATTTATTGAAAATGAGACTAAAAATTTTTTTATATATATTATAATGTTAGATTTATACTTTTATTTATTCATCAGCTACAGTAGAATAGTGATTTTTTTTACAGTACTGAATATTTGACAATTAATTTTCATTCATATGATTATTTCCTCATTTTATTTTGAATAGAATTACAGGTTCTCAGTTCTGTTTGTTAAAACCAAAAGTCTCTTACAGTACTGTTTTAAAATTGAAAGCAAAGTACATTTGTCTCTTCCGCTTTTTGGCTGATCCAAAAAATGGTATGATCCAAAATAAAAATTAAAATTAAAAAATTAAAAAAACATTGTGACCCGAACCGTGAGCTTTCTGGTCTGTTACACCACTAGTAAACGACAATTTTTTTTTTTAAAAAGTGGACTGCCTCTTTAAATTTTCACATTTCCTTTCATCTTTTCAATTCAACCAAGCATAAAAGGGTTAAATAAGACATATGAATCACACACACACACACACACACACACACACACACACACACACACACACACACACACACACACACACACACACACACACACACACACACACACACACACACACACACACACACACACACACACACACACACACACACACACACACACACACACACACACACACACACACACACACACACAGCGACAGCTACAAGGAAAAAATGTCAAGTCTGAAACATGCTTTGCGGTTCCCATGAATGTGGCACTGTTTTCCGACTCAAGATCCCCACAGTTCCAAAGAGAGGCATGGGAACCCATCAAAAGCCATAAATCACAGGGAAGGCACGTAAACATTCTTTCGCAAAATAGTATTATGCTTGTGTGAGGACACAAGACTTGCTTTGTTTTGGGATGTTCTGCAATCCTTTCCTCATAAAGCAGATATTGCTTCTAGGAAGGTAAACAAGGTAATAGGGAAAAATAACCTTTGCATCCAGACCCAATATAAACAGCATCTTGCACTACAAGTAAAATTGTATTACTAGAGCAAAACTGGCTCAATAGGAAAGGGAATACAACTATTTAACCAAACATGACAATTTCCCAATGACAACTAATTTGTCTGTGTGCACTGGAAGTGGAAAAGCTGCGTGGCTTTTCACAACTGCAACATATCTGATGTGTAATGTACAATTGATTGAGTGTGCTTTAGTAGCAATGAGTCCCATTTCTTGTCACTTAGCCATAAAACGTGTCTGGTTTGCACAAACATTCATCATCACTTGTTGCTTAGTAAAGCACACGGTGTAGTGCATGGCGAAATAATTTGCAGAAATAGGAACTCGGATTAACAATGCAAAGTTATGCAAATTAGAAGCGAGGCTAGAATTCAGAGTAAAGTCTTCTCCACGTTATCTGCCCACATCCAGGAACACCAGGAAACTGATGTCAGAAATTGAGGGCATTTTGGGTGAGCTTGATTCATGCATTGACAATCGTTCATCTTTTTGACTAGTTAAGGTAATATGCAACGCTGAAAGTAATGCAGAAACATTTCCTCATCCAAAATGTCAAATTTTAGCTGTAAAACTTATGCAATAGCGAGAAAATAACTAGTAATACATGCACTTGCAAAAAGCCATGACCATTAATGATGTTGAGACCGTGACAACTGTGTCCTACTGTTAGTAACTAAAATAATGTGAATGTAACAATTATGGCATTTGGTATGCTGACACAAGAATACAAATAGCAGGAACTTTAATTATTTCAACTTGTCAGACCGAAAAGAATTGAGTTTTTAATTTAAAAAAGACCTAAAATAATTCAACTTTATTTGAGGTACACCAAATATTCTGCGACTGCAATTTTTGAATGCAAGCCCTTAAATAATTTAACTGAAGGGTGGAAAAAATGCCTGAGGTAAGGGATTTCATTAAAAGCATTGCAACAAACTTCTTAAATGTCATCCTTACCAAAACCTTACGAAAATTAGCCATGTTATTACTACAGAAATCATAGTTCCCAAAAAATGAACTACAGTTGGTTTTACTATGTTTTTTGTAGCAAACCGAAACACAAAATGAACTAAATTACATTTTATCTTATTTTTAAATCTTAATATTAACATATGCAATTACAATGACTTGAATAATGCAAAGTTAGTACATCAAAAATGGAATTGGGCAAATAATTTGCATAATTTCTTTCAGCGTTTCAGTATTCGGCCTTGCTTTCCTCTTTTTCGGTTTTCAATTTTTTCAGTTCACTGTAAAAGGTGAGAATTTAAATGACGAAAACTTATTAGACCCGAAATCATTAATTGTCAGTTTATTTATAACAATAAATAAAGTGCAAAAAAAGTCACTCTTTTAGATCATTTTACATTTTTTCACTGCACCGTAAAAAGTGAGCACATAAATTACTTCAACACCTAAAAGAAATGAGTTTTCAACCTCTGGTTTTCAATAATAAATGATTGAAAATTAATTATTTTCCTTGTCATTTAAGTGCAATGAAAAAAATGCAGTCAACTTGTTACACCCACAATAATTGAACTTAATTTATTAGTGTTCAAACTTAAATAATTGAAACAATTTATTTTACATCCGATTGCATTTTTTTCCATTGCACTGTAAAAAGTGAAAACTTGAATGATGTCACGTTATTAGAGGCAACATCTTTTTTTTTTAAACTTAATTTATTAGTGTTCAATAATAGTTGAAAATTTTGATTCTTATAGATGCTTTATTTTATATATATCCCCTTTAGATCCAATTGCATTTTTTTTTCAGTACACTGTGAAAGTGAGAACTTGAATGACGTCAATTTGTTAGACAGAAAATAACTTATTTTAAATATTCAAATATTTAACTTATTTATTATATATTATATTAATCAAATTTGGAAAATGCAATTCTTTCAGAATCTTTTACATTATATTTTTCAGTGCATTGTAAAAAGCGAGAACACAAATAATTTTAACTTGTTACACCGAAAGGAATTGAGTTTTCATCTTAATATATGACAGCGTTCGATAATAAATCATTGAAAAATATACATTTCTTTTAGATCCAATTGCATTTTTTTCCAGTACTCTAAAAAGTGAGAGCTTAAATGATGTCAACTTGTCAGACAGAAAATAATTTATTTTTTTCAGCTTAATTTATTAGTGTTTATTATTAAAGTGGGAAAATGTATTAGTTAGACCCTTTTACAGTATTTGTTTCAGTGCATTTTAAAAAGTGAGAACAAATTACATCAACTTCTTACACCCAGAACTTAATTTAACAGAATCTTTTTATAATGATGTATTATTGAACACTGTAATTAATTATTTTAAATCCTTTTGGATTTTTTCGTGCGCAATGACATGTTAGACTTAAAATAATTTAGTTTTTTACTTGATTAGAGTGTTCAATAATAAATAGAAGTTGAAAACATTTAATTCTTTTAGATCATTTTACATAATTGTTTTTCCAATGTGGTAATGCTGAACCAGAACCAAAAACCGCAAAGCTCATGCATAATCGCTACAAATCCACTTGCAAAGCTTTGATTACCAATTCCAACAGAACACAGTTCAATCTTTAATCAGAAGTTAAACTCTCATAGTGGAATAATTCAATCAAGAAGGATTTTTATACATCTGATGACTGCTCCTCAAAAGAAACAGCCAATCAAAACTTAAACATCGTCTCTTGTTAGCCTATGATCTGGTCTAAAAAGCTGGAAGCTCTTACGTGAATAAAATATCAGAAACATCAGCTGTCCTTTTCTGGAAAACAACAAGGCCTCAGTAAAAGGAAATGCTAAACCAGTCTCTTAGTCATGAAAGATAAAAAAGGCGCAACATGAGGAGGAAAGCAAACAGCAGGACTGCAAGAATTAGTAAATGTGAACTTCATAAGCAAGCAGGATGTAGGTTAGTAGGCAAAGCACTAAATGCATTTCTATAATTCCATTTCACACATCACCTGAAGCGGTTTTGCACAGCATTACCAACATTTTAAAGCAACCCGTCTAGATATCAAGTCAGTCAACTATGGTGGCTCATTATCATTATGTCAAGCAGGGCCCTATAATTCAACTGGTGCCTTGGAGCTAACGTACTGCTGTGTAGTTCTGCTACAATTACGTGCCATAAAACGTCAGGATCTTGCTTTCCCTCGACTTCAGTGTGAACACCTGCAAAGCAACCGTCTGGTTTCACAGCTGTGAAATCCTTCAAACGGATTCATTTCTGGTAATCCAAGCCCTTGTTTTCCATCAACATGATAATCAAATAAAACAGACTTTTCTCACAGAAAACTCAAAGCCATTTTGGGTGGGATTCATAATTGATCTTTTGTGGGATAGTTGCCATGTACAATATATGACATTACACGACACGAAAAAACAACAATAAACAGGCATTCCTGGAGCATCTGTGAGTTATAAACATAAGGGAATGATAGCTAAGATAACTAAAAAGGAACAGATGGAGCAGTCTCATATGGTCTCCTGCAATCCTAAAGACTCTAGGAAACCGTCGAGCAAAGGCTGCCTTAACTCCAAACCCAGAGGGAGGTAACAAACTGAATCCTGAGCGAGCAAGCAGGAAAATAATGAGATGAGGTATCTGGATGATGTCCAGGTTTTGAAGGGATCCACCTCTAACGCACATTTTCCCCTCACAGACTTCCCTGTACTCACAGGCACGCTCGTAAATCTAATAACGGCACCCCTCAATAATGTGACCAAATCACCCCCATTTATTAATGCACTCCATTCCCTCGGTCACGCTGGCTTATCAAAACAAGTCCAAATACACTTTTAATAAGATTACTTTATTATTAGACAGGCTGTGAGGCTTATGCATTCAGTTTAATGTGCATATAAAGTCATCAAAGCTTCTAATAAAATTGGTGCCCACTTTTTTTCCTTCTGCAAATTCATGAACTTTTTATTATTCTTGGCTCCTTTGGTCAGGTATAATAGCGATGATATTCTTCAGTTTAAAACTTCTGAAAAGTTGAGTAAAAAGATGAACACAGCACCCAGAATTCCTTTGTTACACAACTATTTAATGGAAGGAATTTGTTTCTTTCACATGTACTGAACTTGAAATACAACATAGTGATTAGGTATGGGATGATTACGGTTTTCACACTGCGGTAAAAGTCGAAGTTTTACAACTGCCAAAATTTTCTGCAATATAGTTCCTACAGTATATGTACTTTTTAAATGTTTTTAAAGATATCCTAAGATGCCATTTTAAATTGTGAACAAATCTGTGTTTTTGAACTAATGACTGCTAAAGTCAATAATTCATTTGAATTATTTAGCCTGACGTATTTACCGTTCCAAAATATTTTAAATGTTTCTCAAAATAAAATATATTGTGTTAAAAAGGGAAAAAAGTTTTAGTTTTTTACCCAGACATTTTAAAGAATATATATATAAAAAAAATTTTTTTTTTAAGCAGTAATCTCAATACTGTGAAACAGTGATATTTTTATTCAAGGTCATCATACCGTCAGAATCATACACCGGCACATGCCTAACAGTAACTGCAAAAAAAATAAATTAAAAAATAAAAAATTCATCTGATGTTTGCGCATCCTAACATGAAGTCCCGTTTTTGGTTTGTTGTTTGTTGTTTTCACATGTCAGTTGAAACATGTAAATAAGTGGGTGTGGCTAACTTGTGTGCATAGTTATTTTTTCTTGTGATTCAGCTGAACAGTTTTGAATTACCGACTTTAAAACTATGAATGTGAATACAGAATCCCTCTGTGCGCAATATCCTTTCAGTAGCGCTACAGCCTCTTGGAAAAGGAGCATAACTTAAAAAAAAAAAGAAAAGTAAAATAAGCAAAGCATGAAATAATGTCACAAAATGCTTAGTCTGGAGTTTGCATGTTCTACTTGTGTTGGGGTGGGTTTACTCCGGGTGCTCCGGTTCCCCCCACATTTTAAACACATGTGCTATAGGTGAATTGAATAAACTGAATTGGCAGTATGAATGCGGATGAGTGTGAATGGGTGTTTTCCAATACTGGGTTGTGGCTGGAAGGGCATCCACTGCGTAAAACATATGCCGGAATATTTGGCGGTTCATTCCGCTATAGCAACCCTTGAACAATAAGGGACAAGCTGAAGTAAAATGAATGAATGATTTCTTCAAATGTTTTATCTTGATCAACTCAGCCAAGTTCAGTATTTAACAAGGTGCAAGTAAACAAAGTCATTTTTTATTTCCTAAGTCAAGTCGCTTTATTAGAAGCATTGTTGATGATTTTCTGAAATAACTACCTATTTAAATAACTATATTGCAAAAATATCGTTACTGTAAAATTAATAATTCACATGCATGGGGTGATATAAGATTCTGACGGCATAATGTCCTTGTATAAAATTATCAAAGTTTCACGATTTTGTAACAACTACTCTGAAATAAGTTCTTTTTAAATGTCTGGGTTAAAAAAAGAAAAAACTTTGTTAGATATAAATTAAACCACTGCATTATTTAGGTCTAAAGCTTGCTTAGATGTGGGCGATTATATGAATAAGCGATTTGTTTTTTTAAATGTTTGCTAAATCGTGGGCTGACCACTAGCTTTTGATGTGAATGGTCCTTTGCTGCTGGAGATACTATTGTCCTAAATAAATAAAAATTAAATAGTCTGACAACAAGATTTTTTGCTTTTTGACCTTACATATGTCACAGGAATGATATAAATTTTTTTAGCAATTTTAAAACCTTAAACTTATCCAGCCTAGCCTAATTATTCATACAGTGAAATAAAATTTAAATAAATATGGCCCCTATACTTGAGCATATACGTTTGAATGTTTATTGAAGTTTAATCTGCTTCTCCAATGTTAAAGATGTCAAAGATACTTTTAAGATACATAAGCATAACAGAAACAATTATCAATGTGTAGCGTTTTATATCAAAAGACTCACCCAAAAGCCATATTGCTTCATGCAACAACGTAAAATTTATTTTTGCTCAAAGTGTGAAAACGGGGTTTTTCAGGTTTCATCAAGTCAAATTTAAGACTTTAAGACCCTTTTAAGACCATTAAGAATAAAATTTTAGTTCAGGGTTATACACTTTTTTTCCATTGGCCCAGTATTATCATGAAGAATTGTGCAATTGTTTTTAAAAAAATATTTTCCTGATTAGGGAATTTAAAGGGGAATTTGCAGTAAAAATGTCCAACAGTTGTTGCGAACTGTATCTTTTTGCAATTTATATATATAAAAATTACAACAAGCACACAAAAAAGTTGAGATGTATTGTTGGTGATTGAATGTCGGCCTAATTGAGTAGCTTTACAAGGACAAAGCAAAATTTAGACACGTTTAAAATTAATTAAGACCAACAACACAATATTTAAGTCTATTTAATAGTTTAAGGCCTAAAATTTAGTCTTTTAAATTAAGACCACTAAGACTAAGACCGAGTGGACACCCTGAAAAAGTGGCTTTTTTTTTTTTTTTTTTTTTTTAAATCACACTTAAAATGATTACCAAATGACCTGAAGCCCATTATACATATGCAGGATGTGTTAGAGTGGACTTTACAGAGCTGTTTGGTTTAGTGAGGCAGTGTATTCGAACAAGAAAAAAAAATAAACTTAACGTAGTTATTTTGACTTTTCAAGTTTACCTATGACTTAAGCACTGCCACACTTAAGAGCATAAGAATATATTCATGCCTCACATTACATCACCAAAGGAAACCAGGTGAGTGAGGGTAAAAAAAACTACACCAAAGCAAGAGAAAGAGCAAGACAGTGTTTTGGATAAATCAGAAGCTTCTCTCTGTCTGCAGAAGAAATTCTCCACTTGAAAGACAAATGAGACATGTTAAAAACGTTAAGCCCCCGGCAATGGTGTAACCAAACGATACCCTTTTCAAACTGGGCCAGAAGCGCTGTCAGCATGTCTCATCACACAATGTGGGTTTGGGGCTCGGCCAGGTGTGATTTTTCTGTACGGCCGACTCGCAGCGAGAAAAACCAAGCTACAGTCTCATTACAAAAGATCAGAGATGATTTACAGCGATCCATAACAGCGCGACAGTCCAACAAAAACATTCGAGCTCAGATGCATCATGTGGCTTCAAGTTTCTTCCACTTCTCATGACCGAGAGCAGCAGTTTCAAAGGAAGCTCACAGTTTCAAACTGCACTTACAGTATTTTTGAGATCAGGTCTACACAGTATATTGATATCGCAGTGTGTGCATCAGGAATGCATTATTGAGAAGGGATTATAGTTGATCAGCATTACAGTTCAGAATGCATTTGATTTATGGAGTTTAACCATTAGTCAACGTTTATCGTTTGCATGAGTTTTAAAGGCATTTGAAGAGCATTTCAAAAGAGCTTAAAGCATTCAGGCACACACAAAAATTTTTTTGTAATTTTAATAAAGAATAAACTTAATAAAGACTACACACAGGAAAAAAAATACTGGGTTCCACACAATCGATTTGAACCGTCTAACTTAATTTGAACCGTGCCCGGGTGCACTTCCCAATTTGTTTAACAAGTGTGAGTGCTCTGAATCAGGACCAGGTGCAGTTAGGTTGGGCGACCCTGGCCCAGTTGGAAGAGGTTTGCCAGAGCATGGTTCCGTTGGACTTTGGTACACTTGTAGTGTGAGTGTACGGGAGCGCAAAACTGAAGATGCAACATCACTTTTAAGAGACTGTTTCATATGGATTTTTTAATCATTCTTAGTTTTCAATGAACACAACCTGTCATAGTATATTAAAGATGCAAACCCCCTACTGCACGACAGCTACACCTTCGGCAAACATCCTAATACGTGCAGCATGTTCACTTTTATGAGCATCATTTATGAGCATCAAATGTGCTGGATCTGTCCGGCAAAATATTTGACTGCTTGTTACTGTCTACTAAAACAATATAACTAAAGCAATGTCCACTGTGCTGAGTGAGAGCACTTATCTCCTGTCAAACTAAACAGTCGCATCCTCAATGACATAAGAGTGCTCAGGCTTAGAAAGTAAAAATGAAGAGCGAGTACCCTGTTTTTTTTTATTATTATTTTATTTAAGTATTATAAATTTCTTTTTTTTTTCTTCCTTGTTTATTGTTGCACTTGATGTCATCCAATGCTGTGGTTATTAATGACAGTATTGTTAAAATCCAATGATAAATAAATTAAAAATGCAATGTGAGTGCAGGCCATCGGGGAAGATGGGAAGGGGCACAATTGCACTTCGGCAAGGTTCAAGGTAACTGCATTGTGTGAATCCGCCCCAGGTTAACTTGATAGTTTTTACACATTTAAGTGGAGTGAACATAAAACAATTAAGTAGTAAACACTAGCGCTGTCAGTAGCAACAGGCTAGTGCAGAAATTCCATTGAAAATACTGGGGTAAAATAAAGAGTCATATTTTAAAGACATGCAGTGCTTCTTGTCCGATCTGAGACCCACTTCATATCGTATATCAAACAGGCGGTGAAGATCGCTGATTTGTAAAGAAATAAGATCTTAATTGTGACAGTCTTGAAATGGAAAGACAGTTCACCGGAAGCCCTTAAGCTGCCTGGCAGAAAATTAAAAGTCTGGTGCATATAGCCCATTGTTTACTATATATATCGTGCATAATTCACCCCCCAACAAAATTATCCCTTTGGGATAATTGGGATAAGTTTCACCAAGTAAAATTTAAGACGAAGACATTTTTAACACTGTTATGAATTTTAGACTTATACAGACTAAACACTAATGACTATTTCCGAATATCCCAGATGAAAAAGATTTACTTGCCCTACAAAAAAAAAAAAATTATAAAATTGAATGCATTTAATAAAGCAACAATAATTATAATTTAATAATAAAAAATATGGATCAGGTCAGCATCCTCAGCAGTAAATACATAGAGAACTATTAAAACAAATGTTACTGTAAAGACAATAATTAAATCATTATAGTTAAGAGTTTTGATTTAAAATTAAAAGTTTGACAGATGGATTGTTGGCGATAGTATAGATGTTGGATGGATTGAGTAGCTTTACTTGAAAATTAGACCTATTAAAAAAAAGATTTAAAGAGCCCATATTATGGGTTTTTGAAAATTCCCCTCCATGTAGTGTGTAACACAGTTCTAAGTGAAGTGAAGTATCCAGCTAAGGCTTAAATCTGTTAGTGTACAGTGTTTAAAACGGTTGATTCATCTATAAAAGAGTCGACTCGTAGTGCTTCAAACGAGTCGCCTTGATACCGATTCATTAGGTGTTTCGCCATGACGTACGAACGAAACCAAGTTATTCACATGCACGCACAAACCCGGGAGATTTCAAACTTGAGGCCCCGCCCTCTGACGCAGAAACCCAGACACACACACGCACACACACACACATGCGCACACACGCGCACACACGCGCACACACGCGCACACACGCGCACACACACGCACACACACGCACACACACACACACACACACACACACACACACACACACACACACACACACACACACACACACACACACACACACACACACACACACACACACACACACACACACACACACACACACACACACACACACACACACACACACACACGCCGGTCGATTGAAGTCACACTGCAGATGGATATATTGAGTCTCTACCCAAAGATGAAACATCAGCATTATAACCAAGCAGTAGGAAACTACTGGAAACTACATGCTACAAAGAATACTTCATCTGCGTTTGTTAAAGGAAGGATCAGTAAAGAGTAACTGATGGACGTCAGGATGGATTTTTCTTCCTCCATTTCTCAAGTGTAAGTACGTGCGATTAAAGTTGCCTCGTTGACTTGCAAATTTATTTAGTTGTGAATTGTTACTTGTAACCGCATGTACTGTATCAGGTTAACTGGCTATATTCTCTTATCGCGTGCAAAGTCACGTTAAAAACGCGACATGTGCTGCTTTTTTAACGGAGCTCCGTGGACAAGGAGTAGTGTGTGTGTCTGTGTGTGCGCGCGCTGTCGTCCGGAGGTGTGTGTGTGTGTGTGTGTGTGTGCGCGCAGCAGGGTTAAGTGCGTGCGTGTGTGTGTGTCTGTGAAAAAAGCAGAATGAGAAGCTAGGAGATCTCCTCAACTGTTTTTGGAGTTTTTCCTCAATAAAATAGTAAGTCGTCTGAATTTTCAAGTCCATAGTCTGTATTTACATTGACCCACTGGCAGCTGGAATCCACGCCTTACACTATCGAGCGTGTATGAACTGTGATTACTTTTATATTGCTGATTAGCTGTTTGGCATTTCACTCTCTGACTGAAGGCAGTCGACCAATCGCAACAGACTGTCATTGGTCCAATCAGCGCAGATTACCTTCGCGCTAAGGAGGGGTTTGGGAACAAATGAATCACTGGACGATTCATACAGGAGTCGCTGGGATAATTAGGTAAAAAAAAATGCAGATTATAAGACCACGAAAGTGTTTTTGACCTTGCATGCATATTAAACTGTTGTTGGAGACCCTTACAACCAAGATATGACCCTATTTCATGTATAATATGGGCTCTTTAAGACCTACAATACAATATTTAAAGTAGATTTAAAACTTTAAGCCCTTAAATTTTGAGAATCAAGACATTTTAAGACTCTGTGGAAGCCCTGTAAATGAATGATTTCTTTTTAAACAGAGCTATTCAAGTCATCTGGTAAAATTGTATTAATTTTACACAATACAGCAGGAAAACTAAATATCTCTATTTTTTCCAATATCACACAGATTATAGGTTTAGTTCTTTAACATGAATTAAAGCATTCTGGTCAAGTGTCAAAATGACGAACACCATTAATTAACTCCCACCAGAAATAGATTTCAAAAAGAGACATCTCTATGATGTTTTATTCAACACACATGGTCCAATTTAATGAGGTTTTTAACCCATTTAATAGCAATAATCAGCAATGCCTGCCTTAGGAAGCACCACAAGCCAATTGGCAGGTTCAACAAAACCAATACCAGTTCTACAAATGATCCAAAATATGTGTCCATTGTGATAAACTCTGGCCAGCTGAGAAAACATCAGTCAGTGACAAGTCATCATGAATAAGATATGAATCCGAGCTGTATTAAAAATATAATAAATTGTGCACTCATGCTCCCTCGCAATACTAAAAATGCCAGCAATATTAGTTTATTTCTCAAGAGACACAGGACTGAACCCTGAGGCATTCATTTTCAGCAATTACAAACCGCAGTACATTCAGTGCCCCCTACAAAGCGTGCAGGGATCCATTCATCACCTGGCTTTACAGTACCATCTGGACAGTGGGCTGTTTGTCTTTTAAAGTGAACCCATTACTGGAAAGGTGGGCTGTTATACACACTTAAATTAATCATCTAACTTAATGAATTGACTAATCGACTCGCATAATGTGCTTTCAATTACTTATGGGGATTGGATTATCTGATTTGTGTTGCTCATAAGCTTGAAGTTGCCGAACTCATCTTATCAGAGCAAAACTTTAGAGGTTTTGTGCAAGTTAAAAAGGTATTTCTTGATCAGGAAGGGAGGTAGAAGCTCATTCCACACAAGTCTACACTCAAGGGCCTGTTACAAGCAGAGAATATCAAATGACAACTGGTGGAAGAGGATGATGTTTTATGCATTCCATCAGAGAGAGCCGAAGCATTCAGACGCAACATGCAGGAAATGTTCAAAATTCATGACTTCCCTCAGAATAGGGTAATGAGGAAGAAAAGGACAAATTTGCATATTTCCTAATTAAAATCTCATGGTGCAGAAGGACGTTGAGATCTATGCTTTAAATATTCACTTCCAGGTAGTCAAGTGTTTGGGAGCGACAACCATATTTACTAACTGTGGTAGTAATTTTAATGAAAGTGATGAAAGTTTATATCAGCAAGTTTGAGGCAGGATTTGGTTTGTTTTATATATATATATATATATATATATATATATATATATATATATATATATATATATATATATATATATATATATATATATATATATATGTGTGTGTGTGTGTGTGTGTGTGTGTGTGTGTGTGTGTGTGTGTGTTTTTGTTCATTAGAATATTTATTTACCAAGAATTTGTTAAGTGACAAGCCTTTTTTCAAATTAATGGTCAAATTCAAGTCAAAGAATCCTTAAAAAAAAAAAAATCTATATTAATAATAATAATAATAATAATATCAATATTGATATTAATAATCATCAATAATAATAATAATAATAATAATAATAATAATAATAATAATTAGGACTGCTCAATATTGGAAAAATTTGATACAGCCATATTTTATTTTTCTGTGCTAAATATATGCGATATGAATGTAGTTCCACAAGATAGTTTGAATAGTACTAATTGTCATTTTTCTGGGAAGTCTTAACAGTATTCAGAAACAGAAATTGAATAAATCACAATGCAAAAAAAGGCTTTTCTTCCCTAAAAAAGCTTTACACATAAAAATACAAAAATTATTTATTTTGCTATCACACATCGTTATTTGTAGGTGAACAATTAATCCGCACAAGTTAATCTATGAAAAAAAATGTTTTATAATCTTCAATCAAAGTTGGACGCCCCTCTTACCGTTAGTTGGTTAATGATGCCTAATAACAAAGCCCCGCATCCAAGTAAATATTCCAAATTGAATAATCACAATGCAAAAAAAAAAGGCTTTTCTTCTTTGCTTGGTCCAATTACTAAGTCAAAATATACAACCAAAAATTCTTAGATTAAGTAAAATTGTTTTGTTTTTTAACTTTTTCTTGCAAAATTAAAAAGTTTCCATTTAACAAGCAAAATTATCTGCCAGTGGGGCAAGTAAAATAATCTTGTTTTAGCTTTAAAATGTAGATATTTGCACTAGAAAGAAGACACAAATTATAAGAAACTTTTTTGCGTGAAGCATATAAATTCTGTATAAACACCGTAATTAAGTGCAATTCTGTAGCTCCTGGTCAGCTATAATCCAAACTCAACATTGCATTTCTTGCGATGTAACTATTGGAGATGTGCACATAACAATATCGATGCTGAAACAATAGATTGTGCAGCCTTAATAATAGTAATAATCATAACAACAACAACAACAATAATATTAATATATTCTGAAGCATCAAAGCAACATATTAGAATGATTTCAGTAATGATGCTGAAAGAAATTAAGATATATAGAGAGAGAAAACCTAAATATTTCCCAATATTGTTGTTAATAAATGTACTTCAGATTAGATCAATCCAGCCTTGGCAACACCAAGCCTTTGAATAGCATTGTGCAAAACAACAGAAAGAGGCTAATTTTAAAACTTAACAAACCAGTTCAAACAAGGAAACAGCCCATCTGTCAAACGTCACTTAAAATGTCAACCTTAAAAAGCTGAATCATTTTGCTTACAGAAAACAGACTCATCCAAAACTGAAACATAAACAGAATTAAATGATTTAAAATCACGACTGACAACCATGAATTCATTATCACATCTCCTTTATCTACTAAAATTTCTAAAGTCTGTGTGAAATCAAAATTCGCAATGTTTATTTTGCCATCACACGTTATTTTTAGGTGAACAAATAATCTGCGCAAGTTAATCCACTGAAAAAAAATGTCTGACACCCCTTCTACAATTACTTTGCTATGAGGGAATGATGCGCAAAAAGAAAAGCCCAGCCTCCTAATAAATTTTCCATTTGAGTTGGAAAAACATCAACATATACTGAAATATCACACAGACTTCAAGCAAAAATAATTACCTGCCTACCTACTTCTAGATAAAAGAGGTAGACGTGTATATCTTGTATAGTGCTAAATATTTAAGCAAAAAATCTGATTCATTACTGTACCCGTCTTTGCTAATCAAAATGAAGAAATTATTTACTTACACAGTACAATTTGACCTTAAATTTACAGTAAATGTCTGGCTAATAATTGCATTACATTCACAGTAAGGTACTGTGTGTAAATTCCAAGTACATTACTGTAGAAGTAATTCAAAAAATAATTCTGTAAATATTTATAAATGTCAAAAAGTGCCTGTCCTAGCATAAATGTTCGTGTGCATTAATTTCAATGTGGAATAAAACATTAATAGTGCTTAAATTCCTATAACTAACATGTAAAAGATAAGACCGTAATTTGATGTCTGCCTCAATTTCACAATTAAATTCTGAATAAGTCAAATTTAACAGTTAAATGCTGTGAAGTGACACTAATGTAATTTAGTGTGAAAAGTTACAGTAACATGTTGTGTAATTCTGGGAATTTACTAGTGTACCATTAGTTTGCTATGAGAGAATGATGCGCAAAAAGAACGACCCGCCTCCTATTAAATATTCCATTTGAGTTGGAAGTACATTAACATATACTGAAATAAGTCTCAGCAACTTCCAGATCGCACAGACATCAAGTAAAAAATAGCCTGCCTACTTCTAGCTTAAACGTGCCAGAAGTGTATATTGTATAGCTTTAAATGTTCATGCAAAAAATCTGACTGTCATCACTGCTTTTCACACGCCTTTGCTCATCAAAATGAAACAAAAATTCATTAAAATCAACACATTGCATTCTGAAAGTAACAGAAGCACACAGACAAATGCGCAACCCAAAGCAGCTCTCCAAACATACAATATTACTCATCTAGCACCAAAGACTATAGAATACTCAATAGTTTTGAATGGGGAAAAGTGTAACGATCAATTTGGCAAATGAAGCCCCGCCTTCTAGTACTGAGCCAATCTTTGATCGATATACTGACAATTCTCCGGAGGAAAGGCTCAGAACAGACGTGAGTTACTGCAGATTTTGAATGTTTAGAAATGAAACTAAAGAGACAGTTGTTGTTTAATTTTATAGGTGATTCCCATTACGAAATGTAATCATAAGATTGGCTAGGAGTTTTGGAGAATTTGAGGTTTCCCCATTCAAACAGAATGCCTGAGCATACTGGCGTTACAAAGATGGCCACCGAGTGAAATGACTTCCTGTAAACCAACGGACTCAAACTGAATACCTTGAGGGCCGCAGCTCTGCATAGCTTAGCTTCAAGCTGCTCCAACTCACACCTGCTTAATAGTCTCTAGTAGTCTTGAACACCTTGATTAGTTGGATCAACTGTGTTTGATTAGGGATGGAGCAAAAATGTGCAGAGCTGCGGCTCTCCAGGAATCAAGTTTGAGACCTATGCCGTAAAGGGACTTTGCTAGTACTCACATTCCCATGGTTCACAAAGCTATGCTTTCTAGCAATCCGGTCAGCTTCCTCCTCTCCCCCCTCAATATGGACGGCCCATGTGTTGGTGTAAACCTTCTGTCCAATGGATGGCTGTGGCCCAGAGGTCAGGAGAACCAGTAGTGTACCGAGCGTCAATGAGGCAAGCCTGAGATCCATCAGACACACTATAGGAGAACCAAGGCAGGAATTCCTAATGTCACCAAGTCCGTCAGCACAGCAGGCCGCTAAATCCGCGCTGCTCCCGGCACATGTAGAGTTGGAGCCGTGTAAGAGAGATGTACTTCAGGAATCACCTGGGGGAGAGAGAAAGAGACGATAATGAGTCATTTGAGTTACTAGACGGAAGAATATGAATCACAGATGAGATTTAAGTGTGGAACTGACTAACTCAGGGCTCGAAATTGCGACCATTTTGGTCGCATATGCGCCCGAAAATTAATCTATGCGACCTCATAATATAATTGGGCGCATTAGTGCGACTGCAGATAATGGTTGTAGTGCGACCTGTTTTGATATTTTGTAAAAACGTGCTGAATCGCTCTTATCTGCCGTTATATTGGTTCATATTAGCTGTCAATCACTCACGGTATTCCGCTGTCAGATGACAGGGAAGGAGCTTTTATGACCACGGGAAATGCAAACGGCTGAAGAGTAAAAACTTAAAGCACACAGGTTTGCAAACCCCACCTAAAGTTGAGGCGCAGATGAGAGCGATCATGACACGTCACGTGGTGAATAATGATCCGCCAGCTGAGATCAATTGAGTACGCGCTTCTTAGAGAAGGCGCCCGAATCTCCATGCGTTGCATTCACTGCGTGTTCAGCGCAAATGTCCGCTAAAAGTCTAATCTAATACTGTATATATCGACAAAGAAGCTCGCCTTTCCTAAGTTTACACTGAAACTGCGGCTAATAACAAAGACCGGTATTGCACCGATGGTTAGCGCAAGAATCTTGCGCTGCCTGCTCATAAATTGGGTCGGCTGACTCGCCAGCTTTTCCACTAACACAGAAAAATGAAGATCATCTCAGACTGAACCTTTAAATAGACACAAACTGAAACCAAAACTTTTAAAGAGGGATAGAAGTGAGACTTACTTTCTTTTGTCAATTCTTTTTTGAGGTGTATATTATTTTTTTATTTATTTTCTGATGACTGCTTTGCAGCTTTCATCAATTGAATGATTTATTATAATCTTTTGTTTGTTTTGTAGCAGAAATATTATTTATTAAATTGACATGCATATATAAACAGCAGTGCAAAATAAATATTTCTTACTGCAATGCTTCATTTTTGTTTGATGTAAACTAACAGACTTTTTATAGCAGATAACTTGCATTCATGCACATTTAAGGCAGTATCATAATGAGAAATGGAATTCATTGTTACTATTATTGTTATTTTCATCATCATTAATATTCTATGGCCTAATTATTAGACATTCATTTTGGAATTATTGCACACAAATATCACTGTCTTCGCAGCATTAGTTAGATAGTTGTTTCTAGTTTTTGTCAGTCCTATTAATGTTGTTTTAAAATACAATAAATCCCTTAAAAAACAATTAGTAGCTGTGCTCATTAATTTTTGGTGGGTGCTCCTAAATTTTTTCTGGTGCTCCTAAAATTTTTTTGGTGCTCCTAAATATTTGAAGTTGGGAGCACCGGTGCTACCAAGTAAAAAAGTTAATTTCGAGCCCTGCTAACTGGTTGAAAATTAACAGCACAGCCAATCTAACAAGTTTTGCTTTGGTGGTGGCAGACATGCAGCTAAAGGGGTTCAGTTTCTATCAGTTTAAACAACATTAGTCAGAGCTCTGGAGTAAATGCGTCTTTCCCAGCCAGTGCAACTAAATTTTAAAAGTGGTTTTGGAGCCAATTTAGATTCGCAGAACTGAAAAATGATGACATACCATTGCCTATGAGATACATCACTGATCACACCGAAAGCAAACAGTGCTGCTTGTTTGAACTGAGCACTGCGCTGACCATTTATCATCTTGTTTTAAAAGGACAGCACAACGCGAGCAACTATTGGACGTGAACACCAATCAGCGCTGTTTGAGTTTGTTAAAGAGCCTTATGATACCACAAATTAACCTGCTTTTACAGCCAAATGAAACAGTGCTGCCATTCTTTATAAATTAGTAATGCAATACAATGGTGTTTTTGTCAACAAGGCATTGGATGTGCATATTATCCATACTAAATAAACTATGACATCAGTTTAATGAATAAACAAAAAACAAAATTTAGGCTTCCTTTTACTATGATATAGAGGTTGTTATATTTGTATGGTAGGAGATAGTTATTGAAAAAGTTTAGCATCTTGATCCTACCCCATGCTCCTGCTGCTCTCAACTAATTACTGTTAAATGTGAATTTTCTACCAAGAAGCAATTCCATGCAAATGTCAGCCTTGCCATGAAAAAAATAAAATAAAAGTTTACAAAAAATAGCAAAACCCTTTCTAATTTTTTGTGAAGGCTTGTATTTTACAATACTGTAAAAATACTCAAATGTCTCTGGTAAACCAAATATAATAGTTTGTAAACATTGACAAAGTCACACAAACAGCTATTTCACATTAGTCACATCCATAACAAAGCTTTTTGCTCATAAATGCAAAAATGTCAAATAAAACATAGGCAATCATTTGTGTTCTATAAAGAGACAAGCCCTATCAATTTGATTAGCATTGTTTCTTTTGAGTTGTGCAGCTTAATTCAGATCATTTCTATAAAGTATGTTGCATACTGTAAACTCGGTACAAACTAATGTTTATTTTCCTCATTTAAAATCTAAAAAATGTTTACAGATTGACATTTTTCTGATCCCACAACTCTGTGGCTAGTTGTTTGGAAAATATAAACAGATATTTCAATATCATGTTAACATAAAAAGCGTATGTCAATTAATGTTTTGAGGTTTTACTGCAAATGTCACATCTATAACTCTGGAATTGCTCCAAGGCAGTTTGAGTGCTGGTTTCGAGCTTGGTTCCAAATTGATTTTTTTGTGTTTCAACACAAAAAGCACCAGCTCTAAACCAGGAAAAGTGATTCTCAAGTAGCACCAAAACATTGCAAGGCTAGAAGTAAGAATCGGCTCCGATCTGAACTATTCTCTATATTTGAAATAACAGCAGAACATGTAATTACCACTTATAATTAGGGGTGTCCAGATCAAATCACATGACCGGAAATCCGACCTGACGACGCAGTTTCAGACTTGATCAGATTCTCGATCACAAATCTATAGTAATGCGCTGACATAGAGTTAGACCTCTTTCTTGACTTCACACAGAAAAAGCAACGTGACCTCACTTTGTTGAAGAGACGCTATTGGTTAAATGCAAGCAAACTAGATCACTGAAGCAGCTTGAAGTGGAAAGCACGAGTATGTCTGCAGTCTGGATGCATTATAAAGTTGATGAGGACAAAATTGCCATAGCAAATTGTGAGATATGCAATCTTGATACTGCAAGAGGAGGAAAGAAAAAGGCTACATTTAACACAACAAACAAACAGATGTTGAATATTAAAATAAGGGAAATTGAATAAAATAAGGAACATCCTGGATCTGTTTCTTCACCCTTTTTTATTGTTTTTTATGCATTATAGAAGAATCTTATCGGATTCAGTAGATACTCAAAATTAAGACAAGTGCAAAAAAAATAAATAAATAAAACTGATCAGGACATCCCTACTTCTAATCTGTCTATTTAATTAACTACTAAACACAGAACTTCAATTTATTCCCACAAATCACAGCAATGAACAAACACATTTGCAGTTTTATTTTGATTAATCGCCTAGCCCTAGGAATCCCTAGCACTAGTGATATTCTCAAACGTCAATCTAAAGCCCTCATAGTCATTTAATTTAATGCAAATATAAGCGAGGCTGTGTAGAGTTAACATTCATTTATGTTTACCTGGGATTGTCTGGGATATAAATAAGGGTCTAAGCCGAAGGAAAATAATGAATGAATGTCTGGGATGGAAAACACACCTGAATATGCTTTCCAGAAAACCAAAAACCCTCACTGTCTGTTAATTAAAAGGTATTCCCACAAAAATACTTGGAGGGATCAGAAGGCATTTGTTTTTGAACAGTGTTGACAATTTGAGGAGACTTGAGCAACAGCAAATTTGCACAAACTTGTGCAGAATTAAGACGGAGCTCAGCTCACTGCTTGATACAGCTAAAAATTGCATGAAGAAGCATTAATGCCTGGTAAATAAATTCATCAACCTCCAGCAAATATCCCTTCAGAAACTTTAACAACAACTTATATTAAACCATGCAGAGCTAAACATTCCTGGCTTGACTGCTCAAAATATGCCTTTAAAAAGATTTCAGTTTGTCTTATCACTGAAATGGATAAAAAAATAAATAAATCTTTCTGGCTTCCAAAAGAAATGTGCCAAGATCATTGCTGCTAAGACATCAGTAAACCAAAGATTGGAAAGAAGAAAGCTGACTTATACTTCCACAGAAACTTTATTCATACTTCCTTGTTTAGCCATTACAGACCCGTTGTTTCACCACAAAATCGTCGCCCTGCTTCTCACCTATGACTAAACAAACGCTGATGCAACATTCTTGTTGACTTGCGGTTCAACTTAAGCCACTGCATTAGGGAATAAAGCAGCGCATTCAAGTCACACTGCATTTGGTCCATTCGTCAGTCTAAAAGGTAAAGAGGGAAAATGTGTTTTCCAGAAAACACTTTCATTAACAGTAAGGATAAGTTGGCTTGAAATTTTATTTGAGCTTGCTACATGCAAAAAAGATCTATAAAAGTCTATTTTACTGCAGCAAAACTTGATGATGATGATTCAATGCATGATTTCTTAATCGTGGATTAAGAAATTCATGTTGAGTCTAGTTGACCTGTCCACACCCTTAATGGCCCATTTCTTACACGCATAAACACTCGTTATGCACAGTCTCACTGGACAAAATGTTATTTTGCTTCATGTAAAAAAATGCAGGGTTCCCCACAATTCCTTCAAGTTGTCCCAACACAAATCAATTACGTTAATCATTTTTTAAAAATAAGTGGATTGAACACAAAACAATTAAGGTGTCTCAAAAGAAACCTCGAGAACCGTGTTGATTTAGCTTATTGAAAAGTAGTAGTCTGAACAAGCAGGAAAAGTCAGTTGAGTGCACGCTATTAAAAATGCAGGGTTCCACACAATTCCTTCAAGTTTTCCCAACATAAATCAATTAAGCTAATGTAATTGTTTTTACAAATTTGAATGGATTGAACATAAAACAATGAAGTTGTCCCAAAAAACTCTAAAGAATAGTGTTGATTCAGCTCATTTTAAATAAGTAGTTTAAACAAGCAGCAAAAATAATAGTGTGTAAACAAGAAGGGCAACTGAAATTATGCTCCATGATCATATAAGCGACTCGTCTTACATTCACCATCCCATTCTTTGCAACACAACTAAAAGTGCTAGCATTTGTTTTCAGCTTTTATTCTATTATTCGACATGGCATGGCTGTGTTGGTTCAAATGACATGTCCCCGTTTACGTGCTTTCTGAAAGACTCACAATGTCAGCATCACCATAACAATGGCAGGAGAATGCAGTCAGCTGTGTTAAACTGCACTTCACTGAAATCCAGAGGCTGACGCACTAGTACCTGTTCTACCACAAGTTTACCATCAGGAAATAAAATCTTTACATTCTTTTACAAACATAAAATGATGCAAAAAAGCATAAACATTCATGCAAAAAAACAAAAACAAAACAATCAGCATTTAAACTGGCATCATTCATTAAACCCCATTTTCTATTTCAGATTTGACTAAACAAAAAAAAAAAATCCAAATGACAGAATTCAGGCTACATAAAGCCTGTAATTGTATTACAAGTTCAGTAAGACTAATTCAGCTTCACTGTCAAGTAAACAGCTTACAGCAGTTTTGATCACCACACATTGGTAAACAATATTCGAGAACACACAAATATTACAGCAAATGTTTGACAGCTTGTCCAAATCATATCAAATCACTACACAAGCATAAACCAATTCTGACTATACTTGTTCCAAGAACTCTCACATTATTTCACAAACATTAAAACAAGTTCCAACATCCGCAAAAACCTTTAAAACTTACATTATTGGTAAAAGCCAAAAAAAAGGAAACCATTAAAATGTTGAACTAAATATCTGTTTAAAAGTTGATTTATGCTGACTTAACCTACAATGTTATTATCAGGTCAAAGACAAGAAAATAAAGCACAATACTCACTTGAGCTCGGAGCATGTGTCTAACCCAGATTAAGGTAGGCTAAGAACCAAACAAGAAGTGCGTAACTTTCCTGACAGCAATTTAAAGCTCTGCCAGCCCTGATTTCAAAGTACACCCACTCGTGATGACATCACAACATGGTTAACACTTAACAGGGAGCGAAAACCCGACAGGGAGGTGTTTGACGGTAAAAGCGAGCCACTTGGAAAGAACTTGAGACAGGATGCAACTTTTAGATTCTCACAAGCCTGTTTTTTTATGTGAAAACCAGAGGAAACCAAGGCAGCTGTGCATATGCAATCCATTCTTCAGTTCAAAACACAAGCAAAGGCTTTTTTTCCAAAGAAGAGACAAACTTTGTTTCCTGGCAAGCGTTACACCGGGATTGGTAATGGCTGAAACATTGGTCTCATGAGGAAAGAGAATAAAAGCATGATCAATTTAACTAGTTCAGGGGTGAGAAAAACACCAGAAACATTAGCTTTGACAACAGATACAAGTGTCTAATCCATAACCGTTTGTAGAGGCATATCACTTACAAATAATTCATACTTCTAATCCATTTAAAGAGTAAAAAGTCAAACTTAGACGCAAAAAGACAACATATCTTGACAACAGACAGAATAAAGCACCTCCAAATAGTGTTATCCACAATAATAGTAAAAAAAGTTAAAAAGACTGTAGAAGTAGATTTAAATCAAGGGGTATCTTAATAGTATTTCCGCAGATTTTATGAGGACATTTCAGAGCAAATAAAGACAATTTTATGAGGGTAAACACATTGCTAGCATCTCTAAATGTACATTAAGGAGAACACAAGTTATATTACCAACATTTAAAGGTTTGAAAATACATCTTGAACCAATCTTTGTCGAATTTTAATTTAACAAAAGGTTCAAATAACTTTGCTCCCAAACACAAGCATATGGCAACAACTTTTGTAGTAACCCTAACCATGCATGCATGTATCCCAATGCAAACATCTCAGGGTTATAAAATCGAGATAAAATTACTTGCAAAGGAAAATGACATGAGATCTTGCCCTCAGTAATTAAAACAAGAACAAATACCTGCCAACTGGAAACGTGGGGAATCAAACTCATTGAAAAGTAATGTTTTTACGCCACTGACATATATTTTTGCTCGTGTAAAAAAATAAACTCACTTAAATTTAATTCCTCACCAAACAAGACTTCATTTTTTAAATTTTGAATCTCAAGTAGTTGTATCTTGATTTTAAATTGGTTGCAAAATTGTACTGAAAAATCATTTTCTGATAGTCAATGCAACATTTATCACCATGATGTTGTAGATTGAAGAATTCCTGTTGGGATTCACATTGAGGAAGAGCAAAATGAAGACTTGGAATTAACACTAAGAACTATCACTTTTTAAACACCTACTTAAACCATGTAAACTAATTATGCCTCTCTCATTAGTAACTTTGAGGCATTTTTGTGATTATATTTATTGATATCATTTGTGATTTTAGGATTAAAACGTTTTAAAATATAATAAATACGTATTTTAAAACCATGTCATTTGATTTTCAAAAACACAAGAATTGACGTCAATAAGCAACAAAGTTGTATGTTCATTGAAAATAATAGCTTGTTGTGCAAGTTTACAAATATCTATTGTCCTCATTTAAAATATTTTATGATACACGTTTTACAAACGTGCTTATGTTGGCAGTCGATTTAATACCATGAGGTTAGAAATTTACACTTGGTATTGTGATTTCCAACTTCTTAAGGATTGAAATTACCTTATTTTTTATGTACATTATTTAAATGGAATAATTTTTCATTATTTTAACTATTTTATTTTATTGTGTCTTTTATTCTGGTTTATGTAAAGTCTTCTGAATTACCATCGTGTATGAAATGTGCTATACAAATAAACTTGCCTTGACTAAATTGAGGAAAACAAATTAAGACTTAACACTTGTTTAAGACCTTCTTAAACCTTGCAAACAAATTACGCTTCTCTCACAAGTAACATTTCCAAGACATTTTTGTGATTATCAATATTGCTATCATTCATATTGGTGATTATTGTATTAAAACGTTCTAAAATAATATATATTAAATACTTATTTTTTAAATCATGTCATTTGATTCTCAAAAAAAAAAAAAAAAAAGAATTGAATTGAAATTGCCCAGTTGAATGTAATTGTTTGCAGTGTAAGTTCCCAAATATCATTCGTCTTCATTTAAAAGCTGAAATAACATACATGATACACCTTTTACAAGGAACGTGCTTGTGTTGTCTAGCAAAATATGAAACCAACCATCACAACGAAAAGACGTCCTGAATGTCCAAATGTTTTTAGAGAAGACGTGTGTTTGGTTTATCCACGTTTGAAGTTATAACAGCTGTACATAATTGTATCTTCTTTTAAAAGTAGGCCTAACTTACGTCTGATAAGACGAAGATAGGTAGTATTATATACATCAAAAGGCTAACGCTAACGTTAGTCATAAAACATTCCCTAACTTACGTGGTTCGCGCAGGTTTGTTAACAGTGGTGGGTAAAAAGTAAAATCTTAAAATGAAGACTCATTCGAAAAGCAAAAAACAACACATACGTTCGCATTATCTTCATTAAAAGTTAACCAAGTAAGTAACACGTTTAACTACCTTTTCCTTTTTAAAAAAGTGTCTTTACATTGTAATGTATTAACGTTAGCTTTGTTTACTCCAAACACTGTTTGGAAAAACAAGTCCAATAAGTTACTATAGCAAAACTAGGCTAAACAACAGCTTTAAAGTAGTCAATGGCTACTGAATGAAATTCTTACCTCAACAGCATCAGCTTGTAATCTTCCGTTTCCTTGGACACACGGTAAATCCACTAAACCTTTCAGCGGACACGACGAAAAGTCCTCCGTGTTTGACTGACGACGAACACTGTCCCCAAAACAAAGCTTAACTCAGGATACCAGCAAAGTAGTGTAGTCAGAAGGACAGGCTGAGGTGTCCTGACGTACTGGACTGTCCTAAAGTCCACGCGCACTCATCTGCTGTACAATAGCGAAACTTTGCGATAGGTTTGCTTGCTCTGTCGCACGTAACGCGACGCTACGGCATCACTAAGACCCGGTTCGTCTGAGCCACCTTTGGACCGGCACGCCAACATACTTAAGGACGCATGCCGGAAAGCTGCAAACGGCGAAATCAAGTAAACAAACAAGATATAAAAAAAATACACCTCTATCCAATGGACTGTAGTGGAGAGGTAGTCTACGGACTGCTTCTCAGGAAATACGTCACATATGTACGCAATGAGAAGCGACGTCAGGATGCGTCCACTTGAGCGCGTCACGCGGTATTTTTTGATTTCCTTGCGCCATCTACTGGATACGCCTGTGTGGCTCATATAAAACACACGCGTTTTGCTGGATATTTGATGTCAATATTTAATATGCCAGTAGGCTATTAGATTTAATAAAGCTTTATTCAGTTTATTCAAAGCTAACTTTGAAATGAACATGAAAATGATGCACCTAGATATAGGGGAGAGCGGGGCACAAAGGAACACTTTTTGGTTTTGGCCAAATAATGATCAAAGTATTGTGGTTAGACAAACCATATTTTTTACCAACAACACACCATCCTCTCCTACAAATAAGCACTGGAATTATTCACTGGAACTATGGTTTCTGTGCAGTATTGGCAAAAGTGCCAGGAGTAAAAATGTTACCATTTACACCCCACCTGCAGGTTGTAACACTTAAAAGGCAGATTTCACACAATTAATTTTAATTCATTTTACGTTAAATAGTAGTTATATTTCCTCAGTAATTGTCTAATGTTTTTATTCTACACAGCGCAGTATGTTTATTTATTTATTTATTTATTATTTATTTATTCGATAAACACATTTGGATTTATTTGGATTATTATCCATATATCCATAATATTTTCAATTAACATACATACATACATACATACATACATACATACAAATATATATATATATATATATATATATATATATATATATATATATATATATATATATATATATATATATATATATATACATATACATGTATATACATATATATATATACATGTATATACATATATATATATATATATATATATATATATATATATACACACACACACACACACACAACTAACTTCACTTTGTCATGTTTTCCTCAAAACTGGCTAGCAGTCACTGTGTTTTTTTTACATCTTTCAAAATGGTTTCATCTTTTAGCCTAGAAGACAATGATCACGACGATATAAGATTTTACGTTCATACTTTCACAGATTTTTAAAAATAAATAAAATTAAAATAAATTTAAATAAACTTATTTTTAAAATAAATTTAAAATAAAATAGAAAAGCTTTTTCAATAATTGGCAGGAAGATGTCTGCTGACACAGTGGTGAAAACCTTGCAAGCATGCCATGGTTAACCCTGAGCAAATACTTTAAAACTCTTTGTTACATTTACCCTGCATTACTTTGTGCCCCACACTCCCTATAGTTTGTGTGCTATGCCTATGCATTTTTTTAATTAATAACAAGAACCAGCATGTACAGTTTTCTTATACAACAAAATCATTTTACATTTCTTAACAAGACAGAATAAATGTAAAAAAAAAAAGAAATACAATTTTAAAAAGCACAGAGAGAAGAGGGTACATAATTATCAAATTACATACAAGTATATTACACACATTTTTCCCAATTTTAGTTATTTTTACTACAGGAAATGCATATATACAAACATTTTATGTAAACAAGTAAAAAGAGAAGCATATATCAACTGTTTTAATTTTCTATTTTTAGACTTAGAAATCACTTTTATATACACATTTGAATCTCTTTTTCTATTACCATGAAAAGAGGTTTGCTTTGGCCAAACTTTGATTTATGTATGTGAAATTTACATAATAATAAAATTTTATAAAGTTTATAATAAAACCAGCATATTTAAAAGAGCGATCCTTAATATAATAACCCACGATCACATCTTTATAAGTTAGGGTTGCACGGTTTACCAGTACTACCAGTTTCCTGCGGGATCAATAAAGTTTTCTTAATCTAAAAAATACTATCGTGATACTATGGCTCCAGAATACTGACGTTGCCACTGTAGTTTGTAAACAGTAGTATCGTTATTAATGGTTTATCTACAACAGATGTTGCATGTGGAAAAGCCACTAAAACGCTCACACATTTGTATTTTTGTAAAACAGACCATTTTATTTGAATAGTTTGTGAAGCCCTTTAAGGTTGCAAAACTGTGTAGAATTTGTGGCTTTTATGATAGCCTATTGCACGTTTTCTAACACTGCAGTTCAAACGCATATCTGAATCTGTTCATTTCTGTTTCTGTAATATGATTTAGTAGCTACAATAACCGTAACAATCTCTCTAAATCAATGACTCACAAAGTGAAAAAATAAAATACTGTGAATTGTTACCTGATAAGATTTTTCAAAAAAAATTATGAAAAACTCAAAATAGCAACAGCAAACATTTAAATAAACAATATTTGACCACTTCATATAGGCTAATTTTGTTGGAAAAATGTTTTTTGTAACAAATTTTATTCCGTAAAACTTGTATCTTTATTATAATGTGTTTTTGTCAGCCTGATCTCATGAGGAAACAAGTATTTTACGTTTTGACAGTTTAGTGGCTAATTTGTACAAATTCGTAAGAGTTCAGTCTTACAAAAATGTACAATTTTAAAAAGGAGGCGTGGCACCCAACCCCACACCTAACCCCAACCATCATTGGGTGATGAGCAAATCGTACTAAATTGTACAAATTAGATCATACAAATTCCAACGAATTAGCCACTAAATCAAAAGGTTACGAATTGCCGTGAGATTGCGTTGATTTTGTTGGTCAGTTATCTACAAACTAAACAAAAATAATTAATAAATTTTAGATTAAGTGACGTGCAAATAATACATTTTGGCCTTGAGGGAATTATGAATTACATTCAAGTAGGCTTATTATAACATAAACTATAGTTTTTATGACAATTTTCTTTATAATTTTTGTTATGAAATACAATATCGCAATACTACTTGGTATTGTGACACTTAAGCAAGTATAGTATCTTAAGATTAATTAATGGCATTGCGACAACCCTTTTAGAAGATAAGCAAAATGATTAAAAATATTACGAGCAATAAAAACTTCAAGATTAATCCAAAAGAGTCCAGTTTATTGACAATACCAAAATAAATGTGAAATAGTTTTATTAAAGCTTTCACAAAAACAGCATTCTAACTTGATATCAACTTGAAATTTTTGTAGAAATTTTTTTGCAGCATAAACTATGACGTAATTTAAAGCTGTGCTTATGCATCTAGTTACTTATTCAATCATTTTCTTTCATCTTAGTCCCTTTATTAATCTGGGGTCGCCACAGCAGAATGAACCGCTGATTTATTACACATCGCATGCCCTTCCAGCTGCAACCCATCACTGGGAAATGCATCTTACTCAAATCAAAATATTGACATTAATGTGCATCATGTTCAATTCACTTTTTTTAATCAAATACATTATGATTTTTTGCTTTCTAATTGTAAATTTAATCTGTTGCCTTATAAATCAGTAAAAAGTGTGATGGTAGGAACATGCTAAATTTAATAAAAGAATATATATAAATGAGCAATATCACACGAGTAGCATGTTTATATGGCTGTATATTGGCACTGGTGGAAGGTGTGCATTGGCTCAAGGATGCAGGCAGAGTGCCCCTCACCCCCAGTGCTGATGTACAGCCATATTGCGCTGCTATAACAATTTGACGGAATAATCGCGTGTATTCAAAGGGAAATCAAACATGGAAAGTCTCAAAAACCCTTTTGTAAGGGGAACTACTTTCTTCCACCATTCATTCACATCTGCAGCTGATGTCAGAACAGCAGAAACCGTCACTACTCCACCAACGTCACTACTTCACCAATGTCACTTTAGAGCTAGTATTAAAGTAATTCTTTAGCTTAATGTCTAAAGTGATGACAAAACAGTCATGAAATGTCATCAGTCTACAGAGATTACCCAGTATTTCTCTGTTGCAATCAGGATTTCACAATAATTAACCCTGAAAAAAAAAACGGAGCAAAGCAAACACTATTAGATTACTGCACTATCATGTTTTTCTCTTCTTCATTCTTTTATATCACATTTTACCTGTTTTTATGTTTTGTTTTGTTTTTACGCATTTTTATTATTTGTTTTTATTTTTATTTTACTTGTTTCTTTTATTCTTGTTTATGTAAAGCACTTTGAATTGCCATTGTGTATGAAATGTGCTATATAAATAAACTTGCCTTGCCTTGCCTTACTGTGGTGTAAATGCAGCACTACAAAATGCAAAATAGAGAGAGATAGATCAACCTAGAATGTCACTTACCTGATTTATAATGATTTATTCAGCTGTAATTTATGCTGACTTTCTCCTCTAAGGACTTATTATGTGGTCTCTGTCGCCATCTTCTGACAGAACGTCAACCGTCACTTTCTTTGGTCTGCCCAGGCTGATGGCGGTCGATGCACTGAACCCGATCCTCCAAAATTTAATTGTTTTTTTTTATATATAATTATTTTTTAGGGGTTTTTCACCTTTATTTTGATAGGACAGTAGAGAATTCAGACAGGAAAGCACTGGGAGCAGAGAGAGGGAAAGGATCGGGCAAAGGACCTCGAGACGGGAATCAAGCGCGGGTCGCCACGAGCACACTGGTGCTATATGTCAGCACGCAGTACCACTAGGCTACTGGCGCCAACATGAAATTGAAATATTTTAACCCTTTCAAGGCAGGAGTTGCAGATTTGCAACAGTTAAAAATTTACTACCTTATTACTCCAGATACATATTTTATGAGTTTTTTTAGTGCTGCAGGACTTGGTTGTCCATTTGCAACAAACAGTTTCCCCACTTGCTCACACACACACACACACACACACACACACACACACACACACACACACACACACACACACACACACACACACACACACACACACACACACAAAAATGTTTCTTGGAGTACCACATGACAAAGTGACTTGGAAACATGACCAACTCAATGAGGATTTGAGATATTGGATTTGGATCCCATATTGTTTTTGTTGTAGTTCTGCCAAAGAAGAGCAATTTGTTACATTGTTTGAAAAGTTGTTCATAAAAAATAATTTTTATATCATATTCAGTCGTCAGTGTCTAATTACCACACTGAGCCAATGTTGCAAATCTGCAACATCCCAGAACGCCTTGCATGTGAAAAAAGTCAGTATTACACCATATGACAATTTTTCCCAAATATCAGATTTTTCCTGTTTCTAAAAATTAATTTGAGCCTGAAAGGGTCAAAATAGAAACTATTATAAGTCAGTGGTCACCAGACTTGTTCCTGGAGGGCCGGTGTCCTGCAGATTTTAGCTCCAACCCTATACACACATGAACAAGCTAATCAAGGTCTTACTAGGTATGCTTAAAACAACCTGGGCTGCGTTTCCCAAAAGCATCGTAAGCCTAAGAAGTTCGTAGAAATGATCGTACGACTGATCTTAATATTACGGTCTGTTTCCCAAAAGCATCGTAACTTAAGTAGCACTTGAAAATCTTCGTGGATCTACGAGTGCTCTGGAGTAATCGTAAAGCCTTAAGTGCATCGTAAGGAGACAGAGTTATGAGGGCACCTGCTGGACAACCGGCAAATTGCACCTACAATTTACTTCTCTTCAAAGTCATTATTCATTTTATTTGTACGTATATCTCTATTCATTTATATTTTCTACACATTACACAATTCAATATACAAATAATAATAATTAATAATTAGGCTAAACTTTTGAAAAATAAATGTAAGAGCTTATTTATTTATTTATTTATTTACTTATTTATTTATTTTGATGTGAGATAATCAATTTTTGATAAAGAAATTGATAAATAATTCTACTTAATTAAGGTTTCATATAAATATCGAAAATGATGCTGATGTCATTTCCGGCAAGGACTGTTAGAATTAGTTTTATGCGAGATTGGAGCAAGACAGTGTTTTTACAGTACGACATTTCCAGTTAATTTATGTTTTTAAACTGGCTCAAAAATATTTTTTTTTATGTTATTCGAGTTGAATATACATTCACACAAGTAGAAGAAGAATTATATGGATTGCTATAACATGTGCAACAATAACGAGCCATTCTATAGCGTGACATTTCAGCACTTAACAAACGGATAGCGACTCCTAAGTTGCACTTAAAGCTGGGCTACGTGCAATTGTGTTAAGTGCATTTTTGGGAAACGCACGTGAAACAATAACGAACGTTCGCAAAATGACTCGTAGAAAACGCTCTTAAGTGCTAAGATCAATCGTTATCGGGAAACGCAGCCCTGGCAGGTGTGTTGAGGCAAGTTGTGGCTAAACCCTGGCTGTTTCTCAATATGCGTTCTTCAGCGGTCTTGCGTCCTCGTGTTCTCGTGAAACGTCATCATCAGTTGCCTAAGTTCAGTTCCAATACTTAAGACCGCAAGTACGGAGTACGCGTGAAACTTCCCGGATGTGATCTTGCTATCGAGGACGCACTGATGCAGACTTGAGCACCGAACTCGCTCTGGAGGTGGGAAGCGCAGCATTTTATCTAGATTTATTATTAAAGTTCATAGATATGAACTATTTACCTCAGGAGTTTCCCTAAATGAAACGGTGAAAGTAAACATTACCATGTACATCTTAATAAAGGAATAAACACATTAAGGGTGTTTGTTTGCTGAAATTCGTATTTAAATCCGTTTTATTTATATTGTGCAACATATATTTATAATGTTTTTATTTAAAGTATATATTTTGAAAAGGGGAAAAACAATAAATTGTTGCATGAAGGCTGTAATGTTTAAATAATTTACCATTTAAAACACGTGAAGTCATGTGACCATCAGGAAGAACGCGTTCTCTGCCCTCGCGGTCTCCTGAGTTCGTTCTTCCGAGGACACCTGGCAAGACCGGTCTCCACAAGAACACAAGTCCGTTCTCTGCGTTCTTGGAATTGAGAAACAGCCCCTGCAGGGACACCGGCCCTCCTGGACCGAGATTGGTGACCCCTGCTATAAGTGAACTGCATAGTTGTAATCTAAACTACATTCTCGCCTGAAAAAGCCTTATGTGGCTGTATGTGGGCAGAGTAATACACAAGGGTGAAGGGTTAAGAGGTTGTACAAGTGTGTACGGCTATAAGCCAGAGTCAAGAACCAGACAGAACTGTTGTAAATATATCCTAGGTCTATAGAAAAATAAGACCAATTAAAAATTCTCATTTTATCCGTGTATATCTAGTTTGAGTAAAGTTTGGAGAAATATTTTGTATTGGCATGAAGTTCTGCTTTTCAAAAGCTTTTATTTTTCATTATAACTGGTGACTATTGTGTTGTGATTGAGAAGCAGTGTTATTCCACCAAATATGAATTTATACAGAAGTTAAAACACTAGTGTTCATTTCGAAAATGTATATAAACATGTCTGAAAAGGTTTTTGTTGTTGTTGTTGTTGTTGTTGTTCTCTTAAGTATGAACACATGTAATCAGTTAACAGAATAAAAGTATGTTTTACTTAAACACACAACTTTATCGTCATTTAGAGAGGTTTTTGCATAAGAACAAAAAAAAAAATAAATAAATATATGCGCATGCGCTGTTTATTTGACACCTCTCAGCTGGCTGCTACTGTTAGCACGCAAAATAAACTAAGTGGAATCTCAGCGCTGGTACTTAAAAGCAGGCTACTTCGTATTTGATCACAAACTTCCTATTTAGCACAACAGCAGTCAGTCTTACCATTCCTGGAGTACCATGAAGGAAACCAGCTCTTCTATCGAAATGTAAATTAGGCGGGTAAGCGCGTCCTCTGTCCCGCGCGGCCATCAATTAGATTAGCAGCATCAACCCACAGCTGATTTAATGATCCAGTTAATGAAGCTCCTGTAGCCCAAACTCATTATAGTCACGTCGAGCGGGATCACTTTTCAAAGTGTAGATTTCATACTTCTCTACAAGCTTGTCATTATGGTAATGTTCAAGCATCGCCGGTTTGATGACCAAAGGTCAAGCCATGTTTTATTTGTCAGTAGCCGTGTCTGAAAGGCAATTCAGTGGACTGACAACTCATTATGTAGATGGACATTTCAGTATTTCATTATGAAGGCATTATTTGGCAACTTTGAACAGCATTTGCCCCTTAAGCTGATAGCTACAGTTCTTTCTGAAATTATTGCAATAATATTAGTTTGCACAAGTTAATAGTTGGACGCAACAAAATGCTTTTTAAAAATGTCTGAAAAACATTTTTTTTTTGGGGGGGTGGGGGGGGTGAATAACTTTTTTGTAGTTATTCACCTCATTTTCTATTTAATTATGATGTTTAAATACTCCAATAAGTGTCATTTTAAGCACCATTTTTAGCTGGATTAGCTTGTTGTATCCTCCATTTTTGATGTACCAAAAATATTTCTTAAAGATTTATTATAAACAAAAACAAAAAGAGAGCTTCACGATTTTCTTCTAGCCTCTCTTGAAAATTCATCTAACAACAACAGCCTAATTAGTATGAACAGCAAAAGTCAGTCTAAAGCCTGATTTATACTTCTGCGTCAGGTGACCGGCGTTTCGGAAGTGTTAATGCAGACTGACGGAGACAGCGCGAAGAAGTATAAATGCACAGCCACGCGCGTGGCATGCGCCGTGGGTTACGCTGGTCACCTGACGCAGAAGTATAAATCAGGCTTAACCCACGCCGCATGCAACGCGCGTGGCTGTGCATTTATACTTCTGCGCGCTGTCTCCGTCAGTCTGCATTAACACTTCCGAAACGCTAGTTGGCAGTGAGGTGTAAATGTTCCTCTGTGTCGAGTTTCTTATCTGCTTTTTTGCTTTTCCTGAACACTTCCGGGATGTACAAGTGGCTCAAACTCGTTTTGAGGCAGGAACCGGCGGACGTGCAACAACTTTAACTATGAGGTAAACACAAAACAAAACTTTCCATCCGGGGGTCCGTTCTTCGTACCTTGCCTAAATGATCTAAGATTATTTGGCAGATCCTGGATCTTTTAATCTTGATAACTTACCTCTCGCTAATTTGGTTCTTCAAACAAGTTCGCGAATCAGATTAAAATGTCTGGATGAACTGATCTGAGATCGCTGCGTGTGTTATGAAGGACAGATCTATCGATCCTCGAAATCATGATCAGCAATGCAACGATTGGCTGACGGCACAGCAACGTAATGACATCATCTGATCAATATTTAATTATCCATGTGAGCAAAATTACATCAAATTAGCAGTAAACGGTTTGTTAAATATGACACGCAAGAACTTTACACATTTGTTGTGAGCTGCAGGCTTTACTCTTTCATTTGTCAAGACAAGAGTATTCATCATGTATTTCAATGCAAATCAATGTATTTAGTTCTACATTTAGAAAAGATTTTCTTTATAGTAGCCATTTTTTAATCGGTGTAAAGAATAACTGGTTGTTTACAAAAGCATTTTCATGTTGGTAAAGATGTCTGCAACTTTTGTGAAGCATCAAATCACTGGCATATTAACTATCAAAATATGTTTATGACTGCATAAATGTATTATTGCTTTTAAAAAAGTCACATATTGTGCATTTCTATCATACACAATTTGTACTAAAGCGATCTAAAAAGTTCATATCAATAAGTTTTCTCTTTGCACCAGATGGCAGTCTTTGTACCTTCATTTCGAGGGTGCAGATTGCATAAGTTTTATTAATATGTATAACTTAATTTATTTTATAAATAAATAAATAAATATATATATATATATATATATATATATATATATATATATATATATATATATATATATATATATATATATATATATAGTTAAAAAATATGTACCATTTTCCCAAGTGTATATAACTACTACTGTAGGAAAATATCAGAATTCGGAACAAACTTTCTGTATTATCTTTGCTTGAACCGAGCCGATCTAATCCTGTTTATATGAATTGAACCTGCTTCCGATCAGGTTTGACCTAGCAGAACTGTTGCCATGACAACAACTCTCGGATCAGCTTTGAAGAACGAAACGATCCTGGATCGTGTCAAATCGTCAATGTCCAAATCCAGCTAACTGAGTAATCCACGTACGAAGGACGGACCCCGGTGCTCCTTCACGGGACTCCACACTTGTAAACAATCGCTCGCGCCATTCAGCGCTACCAAGCCGACCAATCACAGAGCTTACACTACGCGTCGTTGCGACGTGTAGTTACAATTTTTGAGAGGTGCACGTCAGTGACGGCGATGGCCACAGCAAAGGGCTATGCGTCAGCGCCGTAGCATACGCCGGCGTTTGACGCAGAAGTATAAATCAGGCTTGAGGCACTGGAAAAATGTGGAAAAAATATGAAATATTCTTTACTGACATGGCTATTTCTTAAAACTGTGCCCACACATTTTGATAACACTTGACTTCATCAGGGTAACCTGGTGTAGCCGCAGTTTTAAGGAACAGCCATGTCAAAAAGGCTTTTTATCATTTTTCCCACATTTTTGAGTGCCTTGGACTGATTTTGATGTTTATTCAGATGAATCCTTTACACAGAGCACCGACACATTAGCCCCTTTCACACAGTGATACCGGTAAATATCTGGAAAATTTCCGGAACGACTTTACCGGTATTTTCAAAAAAGTGCTGTTCACACAGGCGAGGACGTTTCCGGAAAAGAGCATTCACACATCCATTCCAAAATACCGGTAAATTCTGACATCATTCACCACAAATGAGCTTTAAACGGCTGCGCTTGTATTTGTAAACATTTGACTAAATTACAAACTCTGTGGATGATCAATATTGTGAACAACTTTCGCAGGATCACTTTCGCATGTCGAGATGTTCATAATATGTGCGTGTGCAGGCGCTTACAGGCTGTTTTACAGGCACACACAAAGCTTGAAGGTAAACAAACAACGGCTTATCATAAGCATCTCATTGATGATTATTTACACAGTTGGCATTAAGAAGAACATATAAACGTGATCTGACTAACTTCTAGCAGCTAAATGTGTCTGGAAAAATATTCAAAGGCTTTTATTCTCATAAACCGCGCGGACGTAAATGCGTCTGACTGTTGTGATTGGCTAAAGCAGACGTCTCACGTCAGCACGTTCTAGACGTGCACGCGCTTATTACGGTAATCTTCCTTCTGCATTCACACAGCGCAGCATTCCGGCAAATTGCCGGTAATGTTACAACTTCTCTTTCCGGAAAATAGCCAGAACGAATTTACCGGTATTTTCAAAAAGGACCTGTTCACACATACAACCTTTGCGGAAAATTGCCGGCAATTTTTCGGAAAGCTCTGTATGTGTGAAAGGGGCTATTATGTAAGCTACCCCAGAAAACTTTTTGTTGGATTTAGAATTTTTACACACAGCGTAATTAGTATTGAAATTAACTTTAATAGGCTGCTTTTGGTGCTTCAGATCTTTTCATTAATTTCAATTTTCATTTTTTTTTTTCATTTAATTTTTTTTTTTACAGTGTACATTACACACATCAACTAAAGTTTAAAATATGATATCGTAGTGGATCACCCCTTTAAAATCACAATGAAACAATTTCTGTATAGTGAAATAAAATTCATTATAACAGATTATTGAAAAAAAACAAAAACAAATGCAGGTCACAGACTTCTCCGCATTGGTTGTTGAATGAGGTCAAAATCAGTATATTAGATACACAAATAAAGTATTCAAAATAAGATCTTTAAGATATTAGTCATGCCGATTTCAGTGTTTATTTGTAATTATGATGTTGTTGTTGTTTCTAAGTTGGCATTTAATTACAAATGTAAGAATTCAAGAAACAGGAACAAATAAATATCCTTAGTTTTAATTGTTAAAAGAGAATCAACAATGTACAGACAAGAAATAATAAACATTTTGTGAAGCAGCCTGTAAACCGTAACGATGCCGCCTGGCTCCTGCCTGCAGAGACGGATAGACTTTTATTAGTACAATTATAGATTTATTAAAAACCAACAATTAAAGGGATAGTTCACGCAAAAAAATTTACGCACTCCCGAGGTTCTAAATGTTTAGGATTTTCTTTTTCTGTTAAACACACTACATGATATGCTGAAAATAGTTTCAAGCAGCCATTGACATCTGTAGTAGAAACAAAAATAATACGGAAGTCAATGGCTGTTTTTGATTGAATAAGAAAGAAACTCAAACCTCTCTGGAACAAGTGAAGCGTGAGTAAATGATGGCAGGATTTACATTTTGGTGTGAACTATCCCTTATACATTTTGGCTACCAAAGCATATATGGTTATGACTTCAACAGTAATGACATGACAGGAGATTAAAGTCGGCATAAATCAAAATATACATTTCCCATATTTTATATATGTATATGGTAGTGCTTGACTTATGATGTATCTGTGCACTTTATTATTTGTAAAACAAAAAAACAAAAATTTAATTAAATAATGTGTCCTCATAATCTTTAAGCAAATAACCTTCCCTCCCCCTGGTAAAGTCTAAAAGGGATACAGCTGCGGATACTCACATCAATATCGCATAATTTTTGTGTGACACTGTACAACATTAATTCATATTTTTGCATTGCTGTGAGTGTTGGGTTTAGGGTTGGGGTAGTTGTTAATAAAACACTATTTAATGGATCATTTAATAAATAATATGAATAATACTTGGTGTGATTACTGTTATACTTTACTGTTATGCTAGGGTTTAGGGGTTGGGGTAGATATTAAATAAATACAATTAAATGGATAATTTAACAAATAATATGAATAATACTTGGTGTAATTACTGTTATACATTACTGTGAAGGTTGTTTTTAGGGAGCTGTAATTAAAATACAATTTAATGTGTAATTTAATAAATAATATGAATGATACTTGGTATATTTACTGTTTTTACATTACTGTGATGCTTGGGTTTAGGGTTTGGATTGGGGTAGATGTTAAATAAATACACTTTAATGGATATTTTAATAAATAATATGAATAGAACTTGGTATAGTGACTGTATTTACATTACTGTGAAGGTTGGGTTTAGGGAGCTGTTATTAAAATACAACTTAATACACAGCAAAATATGGGGACCCAAAACAACTCTATGGGTGTTAATTTCAACCCTTTGAAAGTGTCTCATGGGGTCCACTCAAAACAGAGTTAAATCAACACTTTCAAAAGGGTTGGCACATTGACACCGAAGTAAGGGTTAATTTTAACTCTGGGCAGAGTTAAAATATGTACCTATATTTAACACCCCCTGGTGTAATATATTGTTATTTTATTCAACTCTCTTGAGTGTAAATATGGTAAAAAGGTCAAATAGACTGTAAATTACAAAAGAAAAAACATTTTATTTGAAAACATTCACCACTTCAACAATTCATTCAGTTTTTAAAATGCAACAATGTCAAATATGCTTTAAATGTTTTATTAGTACAGACAGTATCAACAAAATATGTATGACCAGTGCTCAAAAAGGCTGTTTCGGTCCTTTGGTCCAAACTTGATGTTTCATCAGTGCAATTTGAAAGTTCAATATAGCGTCACTCATAGTTTTCTTCTGAACGCATAGTTTTCTTCTGAAATTACATTTTAAACAACTTGGCGTGCAAATCTTTCACTTCTGGTGTTTCCTTGGTCCTCCATATCAAACACAGCAGTTTAAATGAAGGTACAAATGCTGTAAACTTGTGTGAAAACAAACTGGAGCTAGGAAATCTCATCAAACATGTCCTGTGAATGAAGTGCTTCCCAGCCACAGGATGACCTTTCTATCCATGACGATCGCTCGTCTGGTGGTTCCTGATGCACGGATATAGGGTGATGCTCATCTAAGAACTCTTCAAGACTCCAGCATGACTAAGAAAAATGTTTGAAAACAAATTGCAATCAAATTCTATGATATATTTAAAAGAACATTTAAAGTAAATGAAACATTCAAGAAATCAAAACTCACATTTTGAAAATCTTCATGTTGATCCACAACTTAACTCTCCCTGCTGGTTGAGGTGACAGGATATGGAAAAGTAGAAAAAAACACATATATCACTGTTGGATCTCCAAAAACAATTAGGTTAACCACTATGGCTAGAACTGGAAAAACAGGCAGCTGTCTGTCCAGAATCCTGAATTTAACAAAACACTTGGAGCAAAATTTAGAGGAGCTTAAAATCTTTTATATCATTTAGTGATGCTGACTTCCCCAAAATATTGGCCACAGTGTAAAAAATATTCATAAACTTACAGTTTTCTGTAAGCGTGTGCGTGCATGTGTGTGTGTGTGTGTGTGTGTGTGTGTGTGTGTGTGTGTGTGTGTGTGTGTGTGTGTGTGTGCGTGCGTGTTTCTTTACCAGATTCAACTTGTTAGGCCCTTTCAGGTCCAGTATTGACGCCACGTTTCCTGGAGTCTAGCAGATGTTTCAGGTCCAAATATAATCTAAAATATTAGGATAAGCAGAAGAGGAAAAGTGCAAAGCAGAGCAAAACATTATTTAAGTAACAGTTCACCCACAATACAAAACTTATCACCTTCATGTCATTTGTTATTCTCTAATGCTCTAATACCCTCTCAGCTTATTGTGAAACAAATACAGAACTTTATCAAACATACCTTCATTAGTATCACCACATATGACCAAGAAGGTGTGCTTGGTCATTTCACCAACTCTGGAAATACACCATCCGTCTCTAATCAGCCAATCGTCACAGGGTCTTGTGTTATTGTATAGAGAACTGTGGCTGTTAAAAAACAACAACACATTAGTATCTAACACATACGCATAACCTTCAGATAAAAAAGAGAGATAAACATCACAAAGTATGCCTCACACTTTTTCAGATATCTTTTGATTCAGATGTTGATTATTGAAAATAAATCTACAAATGAAACCTGTATCATCATTAGGCTGCTCAAATATGAATCAGTTGATTAATTTTACAGACAGGTGGCTGTTTACAACGCACTAAATTGTCTTTAATAAAACGGAAATGTTGTGTACAGTACATGCTAAGTTTAGCCTATAGTTTTAAGCACAATATCATGTGGGAGAAAAAGCTTGACTAAGATGTTCCTGACTACAGAGATAGCCTAACTTACTAACGTCAGACATCCCGAGTTAGGAAAAGTCATTTTCGGGGGATACAGAGTTGATTTGCGGGAGGTAGCGGGAGAGATGAGTTGCGCGCGACGCACCTAAAGAGCGGTGGGGGTGACTTGCGCGCGACGTACCTGAAGAGCTGGGAGGGATGCGGTGGAGAGGGGTGTGCAAAGTGTTTAATGACCGGGCGGGAGACGCGCGATTTCCAGGAGATTATCATTCATTTGCGGGCATCTACTTGGGCATCTGAGAGTCTCTGTGCATTTGCGGGATAACGTTAACGTTAGTCCCGCAACTTCCGGGAGACTTCTGTAACGTCAAATGTCTGATAAAGTGCAAACGCGGTCATTTAAAGACATTAATGTTAACATTCCGACTTTAATGGTTGTCAACACTTAACGTTAATATAATTCAAGCGTAACTGTTACGTTATCACACGAGTCTATGGACTAACGGTAAGGTTATATGGACGGCCACGAATGAACCAGTTTAAAAGGGCCGCGGTGTTTAAAATAACCAAATTAACGTACACGAATAACAAACGATCATATGTTTCAGTCAGGAAGCCTTTTACAAGTAAGCATGTTCATTTACTCACCAGATATGTTTTAGAAACTCTCCAGAGCTCATGGAAACCGTCCTGTGTTGCCGTTAGCATCCGGGCAGAGTAGGCTAGGCTGCTCCGGGGATTCCCTCGCTAGTTTGCTTCGAATTAAAGGAGAAGTGTCGATTTTATTTTATAGATGGGTAACAACGCACAAAATGGCATTAAGCGTGACAGAAATGTGTTGAACATGTACATTTGATGTTTTTATGCACTATGTATGCGTGAGCATATATAAAAACATTCTTGAAAAGAAGTCAATAGTAATGCAGTTAAGCTAGATAACGTTACACAAACGACCATGAATGAACCGCAGAAGTTTAAAATTGTCACTCCATTCTAAAGTTATTAACTTAACAATATGTTTACAACTGTATTTCCTTAAAGAAAGTCAGTAAAATACCAACATTTAGGTAGTTTGACTCACCAGTTGCTGTTCTAAACCTCAGATGGAAAATGGCGTCTGGAAAATTCTTCATAGACTGGGGCTCCATGAATTCCCGGATGTTGGAAATAACACCACCAAGTGTTGAAAAGATAACTCCTTGATTTCGCACTGAATAAAATCAATTTTAACTCTTATTATATTCATTTATCAAAATCTAACTCTTTAACGTCAACACTTTACTCTGAAACGCTTCAACACCGAGAATTTAACTCTGATGAATTTGCTGTGTAGATAATTTAATAAATAATATGAATAATACTTGATATAGTTACTGTTTTTACATTACTGTGAGGGTTGGGTTTAGGGTTGGGGTGGGCGTAGATGTTATTAAAATACATTTATTGGGTAATTTGATAAATAATGTAAATAATTCTTGTTAACCTCTGGCATCTGTATCCCTTCTAGCAGCAACCCTACCCCCTTAAATTTTTTTTCCTGACTTCAGGTCACATGGAATGCCTTTAGGGTGGGGCTATCAGTGCATGTCTTGTTTCTGCGCTGCCTCTGGGAGGCAGTGATTTAAACTAATATGATATGATTCCATCTGTAGAAATTAGTTCCTCTTTTTAATTTTCATTGGCCATCTTAAAACATTTTGGCGCAGAGTAATCCTCTACAACTCCCTGAGTACAAACTGGCAATCAAATCTTCCTCCATTTTGTTAGCAACGCTCATTTTTCAGCGGTCCATTCAGTTCTTAAAGGACAAAATCATGCACCACCCTACATTTTAGGACTGCATATTTTATTTTTCTGCAACAAATATTGCCATATGAAGACGATGTTTCACAAGATGGCTTGAATAGCTTTATTTGACAGTATTCAGGTACGTCAGAAATCAAGAAATAATGTTTTATTTTTTTACCTTCAGAAGAAACAAGTCAACCCGAAGAGTTCTGCCAATGGGGTTAGTAAAATAATATAGTTTTTGCTTTAAAATGTAGATATTTGGACTAGAAACAAGACGAAAATATGTAAATAATATTAATTAATTTTAAATATAACTAATGAAATATAATAAATCTATATTACACCTCCAAAATGAATTTTTTCTGGGCCCAAATGTTTTAAACTCTCTTGAAATGCTCAGTCACAGGCCTTAAAATCACATGCTAACAATAAACTTTCACTCTATTATGGTTAAATGCAGCAGTGGTCCTATGATTTTCAGTTCCTGGGTAACTATAATTCAGACAGAACATTGCAGACCCTGTGATGTGACTATTGCAGATGCACACATTGCGATTTACAATATATTGTGCAACCCTACTCATTTTTTTTTCTCATTTCAGAAACGGTTTAATTTAAAGAAGATCCCGATATGGGAGAAAAGGTCAAATTAACCTCCATTTCATGACGACTTCTCAGATCAGAAGAACTAGCGCTGCTTACCTCTGTGTCCAAGCATGAATTCTCCTTCAAACTGAGCCATGTCAAGTGCTTGTCTTTGTTCGCTGTCTAATTCTGCCCACTGCTCCTCTGTCACGGCACACGCCTGTTCAGAGCTCAGCCAGGACAGCTGTGTGGCACTGAATACCACCTGAAACAATGAGAGTCATGTTTAATAAACAACATTTTAGGGTCGCCAACCTGATTTTACCAAGTAAGACATGTTCTTGGATTAACATCTACGTTGATCCTGGAACAACATTTCAATCAGCCAATCAGAATTAAGACATATGTTTATTGTTTATGTTAGGTTTAGGCTTATGGTTAGGTCCAACTATTTTTCCTCTTTTGGGGAATAATTTACTATTATGGTTGGGTTTAGGGGTAGGGAATATGTATGGATTACATTTTCTCTTACAAAAATTATGATCCTGGATCAACATAGAACCAGGATCGCATCGTACTTGGCAAAATCATGATGTGTGTTTTAGAGCTTTCCTTTCATTTTTCATTAGTCTACAGCACAGGTGTCAAACTCAGTTCCAAAAGGGCCGCAGCTCAGCACAGTTTAGTTCCAACCCTAATTAAACACACCTGATCAGACTAATTGAGTCCTTCAGGCTTGTTTGAAACCTACAGGTAAGTGTGTTGGAGCAGGGTTGGAACTAAACTGTGCAGGGCTTCGGCCCTTTTGCATTTACATTTAGTCATTTAGCAGACGCTTTTATCCAAAGCGACTTACAAATGAGGACAAAGAAGCAATTTACACAACTAAGAGCAACAATGAATAAGTGCTATATGCAAGTTTCAGGTCTGTAAAGTCTAAGAAGGGAAGTATTAGTATTATTATTATTATTATTTTTTTTTTGGGGTACAGTTAGTGTGATATTCAGAGAGGCAATTGCAGATTAGGAAGTGAAGTGGAGACTAAATAGTTGAGTTTTTAGTCGTTTCTTGAAAGTAGCGAGTGACTCTGCCGTTCTGATGCAGTTAGGGAGTTCATTCCACCAACTGGGCAGATTGAGCGTGAGCATGAGCGAAAGTGATTTCTTCCCTCTTTGGGATGGAACCACGAGGCGACGTTCATTCACAGAACGCAAGTTTCTGGAGGGCACATAGATCTGCAGAAGTGAGAGCAGATAAGAAGGAGCAAGGCCAGATGTCACTTTGTAGGCAAACATCAGAGCTTTGAATTTGATGCGAGCAGCAACTGGCAGCCAGTGCAAACGGACTAGCAGCGAAGTGACATGTGCTCGTTTAGGTTCATTGAAGACCACTCGTGCTGCTGCATTCTGGAGCAGTTGAAGAGGCTTGATAGAGTTAGCTGGAACTGAGTCAGTTTTGGAACTGTTTTGGAACTGGAGTCAGTTTTGGAGTCAGTTTTGGAACTGAGTTTGACACCCCTGGTCTACAGGGTCATTTACACAAGTGCATTTTCATTTAAAAAAAATATAGCTTCTGTTAAGATTATAGCAGGTTGTAGACATTTTCGACTCATGAAATTTGAACGTACTGAAAAGCTTAAGACCCTATTTTAGTTTGATAACGCTGGAGTTCAGTTTTAGTATAGATAGACTAAAACACAGACTTTTGAATACATGCATGTGCAGACCCAGTGCCAGAATAGCTTAATTGTTGGGCAATTGTAATCCCATGGGGGCACAACTAGACCTGATGACTGGTTTGGTCCCTCCTTGGGTCTCATTTCTAAACGGAGAACATGTGGAACTTAAAGTAAACTCTTATTAAACATTCATTCATTCTTTTTGACTTAGTCCTTTTATTAATCAAGGGTTGCCACAGTGGAATGAACCTCCAACTTATCCAGCATATGTTTCACGCAGCGGATGCCCTTCAAGCTGCAACCCATCACTGAAAAACATACATAACCACTCATTCACACACATAGACCAATTTAGCTTATTCAATTCACCTATAAACCCATTCAACACGGGGACAGCATGCAAACTCCACACAGAAATTCTTATTAAACATAATTGACTTAGTATTGGCTTAATTAAATCACTTTATCAGCATTTAAGACATAATCGGGAATTACTGAATTAAAATTTATTCTGGCGTATGTTAGGAAGGTTTCTATGCCAAGTATTAAAAATGAGACCCCTAGACCATTTATTTATTTATTATTATTAATTAACACTCACTAGCCACTTTATTAGGTACACCTGTCCAAATGACTGTTAACACAAATTGGTCAGAACAAGAGAAAATACACAGTTAGCAGAACGCACATGTCCAACCTTGAGGCAGATGGGCTACAGCAGCAGAAAACCACATTGGGTGCCACTCCTGTCAGCTAGGAACAGGACACTGGGACTACAAATTCACACAGGCTCACCAAAATTGGACAATAGAAGATTGAAAAAATGTTGCCTGGTCTGATGAGTCTTGATTTCTGCTGCAACATTCGGATGGTAGGGTCAGAATTTGGCGTCAAGAACATGAAAGCATGGATCCATCCGGCCTTATATCAATCGTTCAGACTAGTGGTGGTGGTGTAATGGTGCGGGGGATATTTTCTTGCCACACTTTGGGCCCATTAGTACCAATTGAGCATCGTGTCAACACCACAGCCTACCAGAGTTTAGTTGAGTTTAGGCCTCCACAGTCACCAGATTCTCAATCCAATAGAGCACCTTTGGGATATGATGGAACGGGGGTTTCACATCATGGATGCACAGCCGACAAATCTGCAGTAACTGTGTGATGCTATCATGTCAATATGGAGCAAAATCTCTGAGGAATTTTCCAGTACCTTTAAGGATTAAGGCAGTTCTGAAGGTAAAAGGGGGTTCAACACTATACTAGTAAGGTGTACCTAATAAAGTGGCCAATAAGTGTATATTACTGCCTGTCCGAAACAAACATATTTCAATATTAAATAGGCTAATAATCAGGGGGATTATTAATTACTGTTCTTCGCCACTCTGCCACCACTACATTCCTTTATAGGATTGATTAAGAAAGTCTGATTTACTACACATGGTATTCGCCTTTGAGTGGACTTTTCCGCTTATAGCCTGTGAGATTTCATTGTAGGAATCAATGTTTACAACCTCTTAGAATGAAAAATTCCATCAATGAAATGCAACCAAGTTCCTTATATTCTATGGCACTTTTGTATAGTTTTTATACTATAGTATAAAAATAACTAAAGAATACTGGGGTCTGTGGGGTAGTATACAATTTTGGTCAACTAAATTATGTGAGAATGAGAGTGTGTATGAGTGTTTCCCAGTCCTGAGATGCAGCTAGAAGGGCATCCACAGCATAAAACATATGCCAGAGTAATTGGCGGTTCATTCTGCTGTGGCGACCCCTGATAAATCAGGGACTAAGCCGAAAGATAGTGAGTGAGTGGGTTTTCGCAATCAATTCATGTTTATCACACAGGTTTGGTGGACTAAACCAGTGTTTCTCAACCATGTTGCAGGAGGACCACCAGTTCTGCACATTTCCATGTCTCCTAAACCAAACACACCTGATTCAGATCATGAGCTCATTAGCAGAGACTGGAAGACCTGTATTGGGTGTGACAGGCAAAGAAGACATCCAAAACATGCAGTGCTGCTAGTCCTCCAACGTGGTTGAGAAACACTGCACTAAACAACAGAAATGAACAACAGAAACCCACAGCAATACAGGGGGAATATACTAAATCCACACAGAAACACTAACTGGTACAGCTGGGACTCGAACCAGCGACCTTCTTGTTGTAATGCGACAGTGCTAAGCCGTCGTGCCGCCCCACTAACACATCTTAAACCAAATTAATATGACTTGCAATAAAACATACAAAGTGTAGTCTGCCATAGTAAGGTTGTACGAACCATTATAATGCAGTCATAAATAATGAATGAAAACACTCACAGCCAATTTTCGTGGTGGTATCAGGGATATTGCTGCTGGCGTCAGTCCTTCCACTTGCTCTTTTATAAGTGCAGACAATACCATGTCCTCCAGCCCGGCTGTGAACAGAGAATCCAGTTTGTCTTATTCTCTTTATGAGCTTGCCCATTTTGCCATGCGTATATTGTCCGCTGAACTGATTGTAATCGAATCCACATTCAGTACCTGCCAAAGTCCCAATCTCGGTGAAGACCTCGGAGCCCCAGTTGCTGACTGGACCAAAGCCCAGAGGATTGGATATTCGTGACGTCAGCGCCTCGGTCTGCTGCTCAGAACACGGCAGTACAATCTCCCCCAGAAACAAAGCAGCAACACTATTGAACACACGACACAATGTAAAGCTCTCAAATATATCGAAGCGTATCGTATTGTGTTTGGAATCAAATCGTTTCGCCCTGACCTCAGGTTGAACGGGTCAAGTCTGGATATTTCCGAAGGAGTGAAACCACAAAGCAAATATCCAAGAGAGACGAGCTCCACAACACCAAGTTCTTCAGGTTTCCATTTAAGTCTCTTCATTATGCCAAGAACAACTGCTCTCATCTGTAAAATAACGAACTAGAAGTGATGCAGTTTCCTCCGTTTAAAGGGATAGTTCACACAAAACTGAAAATTCTGTCATTGTTTACTCACTCTTCACTTGTTCCAAACCTGTTTGCATGTCCTTATTCTGTTAAACACTAAAGAACAAAGTTTCTGCAGGTTTTAAAGTCAAATAAGGTCTTTATAAGACCTTTTTAAAACCACAAAGAATGAAATTTCAGACTTATACAGTGCTAAACGCCAAGGCTTTTTCCAAAAGTTTTATTGAGATGGATTGTTAGTGATTAGGTGTTGACTTGTTTGGATAGCTTTGCGAGGACATAGGAAAATTAAGACCCGGTTAAAATCATTTAACTCTTATGTATTGTTAGGGATGTTTTCCTCCACTCTGGGGTGACTTTGAGTCTTGGGGTGCTTTCACACTTGGACCGTACCCAAGTTCGATTGTCCCCCCTTGCCACCTTCTCGGTTGGTTTGTGTTCACACTGTCTTTTTTCCTTCTGAACCTCGGTAAGCTTGCATCATCGAGCTACTGTTGTGTGTGCTGCTGTTGCTAGCTGACGGACACGAAAGCAAAGCGCCAAAATGGAAAGACGTCCGCACATTGTGGTCGTTCTGCTTTTACAGATTTTTTTGGTTTTGGACAAACAAACTCGCGTCTATCAGCCGCAAAAATATTATAATGGCTCAGAACATCACGCAATGTCTGCAGAAGCTGTTTTTGGAGGAGACAAGCAGACATCATCACTGTGTTTGCCCTGGCTCAGTCCCGCTTGTTGCCAAGGTACAGTACATGATATGCACCCACACACGCACGCACACACACACACATACACACACACACACACACACACACACACACACACTAATGAACATTATGAAAACTGTAGTTTGTTGTACTATTGGAAGTTCACTTCCATTATTTGGTGCGATTGCATTCATACCAGAAGTGAACCGTACCAGATTTCGTGTGAACCGTACCCCAGACTAGAGATCTGCGCGGGACTAAATTTAAAATACCGCTCCCACCAGGTTTTAGTACGAACATTTGTTGTCCCACTGCCCATCCCGCCCCGTTTTCCTCCCGCCACGCCCATTCCCACTAACGGAGGAGGGGGGACAAAACCGAACAAAGCCAAAAACCACCCAGCTATACAGATTCCAGACAGCCTATAACAAGCTTTCTGTATAAACACACACACACACACACACAGACAGCACCAAGCTCTCTGTCTCATTTACATTTACATTTACATTTAGTCATTTAGCAGACGCTTTTATCCAAAGCGACTTACAAATGAGTACAAGGAAGCAATTTACACAACTAAGAGCAACAATGAATAAGTACTAAAGGCAAGTTTCAGGTCTGTAAAGTCTAAGAAGGGAAGTGTTAGTAATTTTTTTTTTTTTTTTGTACAGTTACTGTGATATTCAAATAGGCAATTGCAGATTAGGAAGTGAAGTGGAGACTAAATAGTTGAGTTTTTAGTCGTTTCTTGAAAATAGCGAGTGACTCTGCTGTTCAGATGCAGTTAGGGAGTTCATTCCACCAACTGGGCAGATTGAGCGTGAGCGTTCGCGAAAGTGATTTTTTCCTCTTTGGGATGGAACCACGAGGCGACGTTCATTCACAGAACGCAAGTTTCTGGAGGGCACATAGATCTGCAGAAGTGAGTGCAGATAAGAAGGTGCTAGGCCAGAAGTCACTTTGTAGGCAAACATCAGAGTTTTGAATTTGATGCGAGCAGCAACTGGCAGCCAGTGCAAACGGACTAGCAGCGGAGTGACATGTGCTCGTTTAGGTTCATTGAAGACAACTCGTGCTGCTGCATTCTGGAGCAGTTGAAGAGGCTTGATAGAGTTAGCTGGAAGCCCAGCTAGTAGAGAGTTGCAGTAATCCAGTTTGGAGAGAACAAGAGCTTGAACAAGGAGTTGAGCTGCATGTTCAGATAAGAAGGGTCGGATCTTTCTGATGTTATAGAGTGCAAATCTGCACGATCGAGCAGTTCTAGAAATGTGGTCAGAGAAGTTTAGTTGGTCATCAATCGTTACTCCAAGGCTTTTCACCATTTTGGATGCAGTAATGGTTGCCCCATCCATCTGGATTGAAAAGTTATGGTGTAGAGTCGGGTTGGCAGAAACTACAAGCATTTCCGTTTTTGTGAGGTTCAGCTGAAGATGATGATCTTTCATCCAGTGTGAAATATCCAACAGGCAGGCTGAGATACGAGCTGGAACCGAGGGATCATCAGGATGAAAAGAGAGGTATAGCTGGGTGTCATCAGCATAGCAGTGGTAGGAGAATCCATGTCTCTGGATGACTGGTCCTAGAGATGATGTGTAGATGGAGAAGAGAAGTGGCCCAAGAACAGAGCCTTGAGGTACCCCAGTGTTTAGATGCTGTAGGTTGGACACCTCTCCCCTCCAAGACACCCTGAATGACCTGTCAGAGAGGTAAGATCTGAACCATTGTATAACAGTGCCCGCAACGCCCAGTGACTCAAGCGTAGATAGCAGGATCTGGTGGTTGACAGTGTCAAAAGCAGCTGACAAATCCAGCAAAATGAGGACTGATGATTTAGAGTCTGCTTTAGCCAGTCTGAGATCCTCCACGACCGAGAGCAGGGCAGTCTCAGTTGAGTGGCCTTTCTTAAAGCCGGATTGCTTGTTGTCCATGAGATTGTTTTGAGTAAGAAAGTCCAGGACTTGATTGAACACTACTTTCTCCAGAATCTTGGCCATGAATGGAAGCAGGGATACTGGTCTGTAGTTTTCAAGTAGCGTATGGTCCAGGTTGGGTTTCTTTAGCAGTGGGGTTACCCTAGCCTGCTTAAATGTAGTGGGGAATAAACCAGAGTCAAGAGATGTGTTAATTATGTGAGTCAGTGTTGGTATGACTGCAGGAGAGATGGCTTGCAAGAGATGAGAGGGAATGGGATCGAGTGGACAGGTGGTTGCATGGCTAGATAGCACAAGTTTGGACACCTCAGACTCAGAGAGCTGAGAAAAAGAGGTGAGTGTGTGTGGTGTTGGTGTTGTATCTTGCGTGTTTGTTGTAGGTGCAGCAAATTGAGCACTGATTTTTGCAGTTTTGGTGCAGAAGAATGTAGCAAAGTCATCAGTAGTAAGTGTGGAGGATGCGGGTGGAGGAGGAGGATAGAGGAGGGAGGAAAATGTTTTAAAAAGTAGGCGAGGATTAGTAGCATTGTTGATTTTCAGACGGTAATACGTCTGCTTTGCAGAAGTAACCTCAGCTGAGAAAGAGGACAGAAGAGTTTGGTATGTTATTCACACAAATACACACACACATAGACAGCGACAAACAAGCGAAACGCAGCATCACGCTCTCTCATTCATCTCATTCACACACATACATACGCGTGCTCAGGAGTCGGGAGCGATATTGTTACATCACCCGCTCCTGTTCAAATTACACCAGTTACCGACCGCTCCCGCGATTTATTTGGAAATGCAGACCTCTTCCCCAGACCACCTCTTTCACGGTTCCCGGGTGCGCACTTGAGTTCAAAAGACACGTTCACACTAGCTAGCCGTACTCTGACATTAAATGAAGCCGTGTGCAAACCAAAAGTGCTAGTGTGAAAGTACCCTTAATTTGGCCATAACTTTTTCCGTTTCAGCTAGTAGAATGATTTTGGTGACAAATCTTATTTTGACACATATTTTGAGAAAATGCTCATAAATACTCATAAATACTCTCTTGGCAAATTCACTACCCTTTTGTTACGTTTAAGATGAAAACATCCACTGAATTAAACTGCTGTTACATTTTTTTCATAAATGTGTTAATCAACTACAGTCCTGATCAAAACTACCAAATTGCTTAGAAAATTCCAGGATTTTAACTCTTTAATTGTCAAAAAATTATAAATAGTATCACTGATTTGGCGAGTAAAACACACAAAATGACGTATTTTTAATATAAAAGTAATTGTGGACTGGATATTTTTTACTTTTTATCAAAGTCTTGGACGTAAATCAACATTGCCTTTGATGCATTGTTTTTGCTTTATTTTTATTTTTTCTCCCTTGACTTCCAAGATAACCACATTTGTTTAATTGCAAATTCATGCCACGATATATAATCATGCATTCTTGATTGTTGGTGCCTTTACCTGCTGGGAAGAGGTAAAATTTGTAATTTTACTGTTGATCATCAGTTGGCACCATTAACCCTTTAGATAGACATGTGCAAAAAAAGCTTAGTTCTGGGTTTTATAGAGTAAACCAGCTAATTAAAGTGTATGTAAGTCTTTGAATGTGAAAGTGTGAAAGTGGTCTTTGCGCAACTGCCTTGATGTGAGTGAGAATATTAAAATATGCATCTAAGCTCTCAGAACTACATGAAGTAAACAAAGACTGTGTATTTATGCACAATCAGATGTGGTTATAATGGAAGTCAATGGGGCAAAAACCTCCACCAACAGTAAATTAAGGAGAAAAAATTAAAATCTAACAATGCATCAAAGCCAAGAGTGATCAAAGATAAAAAAGTCCCGTCCACAATTACTTTTAATATTAAAAATACGTCATTTTGTGTGTGTGTGTGTGTGTGTGTGTGTTTTTTTTCATCAAATCAGTGACATCATTATGAATTTGACAATTCATAATGATGACAAGTAATTTTTGAAAGCATTTAGTAATTTTGATCAGGACTGAGGTTGATTAACAGATTTATGCAAAAAAATCGGATGCATTTTTTACAGCAGGGTTACAAAGGTTAAGAAGGACAATACAATATTTCAGAGACTTTAATACTTTGTAAGGCCTAAAATTTAGTTTTCGAAATTTAAAACATTTTAAGATTCCACAAACATCCTGAAAGAAGATACTGTATGTTAAAGAAAGCTTGAAACCTATAACCATTAACTTCCATAGTATTAGTTTATCTTAATTATTTCGTACTTTTCAGCTTTCCTCAGCATAGCTTTTTTATTTTTGAATAGAATATTAAAACCTGTAAAGGTTTGGAACCCCTTGAGGGTGAGTAAATAGTGAGCAAAATGTTCATTATTGGGTGAACAATCCCTTTAAGTTTCGAATTAAATTCAAGTCAATCTTTAAAAAATAGAATAAAAACACATACTTTCTTAGCGTTCCACCCATTGAGGTCCCCAAGATGGGCTACTACACCCAAACTGGACAGATTGACAGCTTGTAGCTCTCTTTCGCCCATTTCAGTCACTATACAACCCAGTTCCAACACCTGTTCTGGTTTAAGCTGCTTCACTGGTTTATACACCTAAGAGAATGATTGTTGTGTGAGATTTTAAGTTCATTTCATAATCACTGAACAGCATTTGGTGTACAAATGTCTTAACTGGTCTGAGTTCCATCCAAAGTGCTTCACGTTGCTCGTCGTCAAGTGTGTCATCCTGGCCGATGAACTCAACACAAGTCTTCAGCTCTCTCCTCTTCATTCGTTTTAGCTGATAGGACCTCCAGGCCGAGGGAAATGTCCCTTTAATGTCTGCACAGCTTGGGATGGGCCCTAGTAAAGAAACAATATATGGTTTACGGCAGCGGTTCTCAAGCCTGGTCCTCACGACCCCCCCGCTCTGCTCTGTATGTTAATCTCAATACTGTAGAAGTTTGTTCCATTTAACTGCAAGTGCCCTGCAAAGTAGACATTACAGGATATTCTGTCATGATTACATTTCGAAAGAAGCGTGTATTGAATTGAATTTATTGAATGGGATAGCCTCTTGAGATGAATCATCTCATTTTCGAGGGGGTCCCTAAAATTCAACAATTCAAACTAGTGATGGATTGTTCTTGAACGATTCATTCATTTTGAACAAATCTTATATGTGACTTGAGAACGTTGAGTCCTCACAGGGAGTTATTAGTTCATTGCACAGGTGGGGGTGATTAGTTCCTTTTTGAGTTTTCGATCGGGTTTGAGTGGTTAATTCATCCCGTGAAAGACAGAAGCCAATCATATGTAACCAGAGCCGGAAAAAGATTTGATCCGTTCATTTGATTTGAGTGCTCAGTTTGAGTCATCTCTTTACATGCTGTCAAAAACCTGAAGACTCAAAAGGTGAACTAATCATAGGTCCTTTCGGTTCAGGTTGTGTGCATTGGTCAAGCTTATATGGGACTGTCAGTGTCTTGTGAACAAATGCCTCAAATTTAAAAATTACACAAAACTCCGGAGAAAATGTGGGTAGTGTGGTGACGCAATGACGAATTATGTAAAACGGGATTATGAAAGGAACATTCAACAAACAACCCATGTAAACACCTTAATCATATTATTGTCTTATTCAGATTAAGCAAATAATTTGATTTCTGTGTCCACAACTAGCTTTCTAGTTATGACTTGTTTGTAGTGTGATCAACGTTTGGGCTAGTTGTAGATGTGTTTGGAAGCAACTCGTATTGTTTTAGTAAGATTTTAGTAAATTGAACGTAATGATTTGTTCATCTCGATGAACGAGACTCAAGGGTCCTAGTCAGTAGGTGCTTTCTACTTCAACCATGGGTGCAACTGGTGATTAACGAGATTAGCCGAGCGCAGGCGGGGGAGAAGTTGAAAATGTAATGTAATGTAATATAATGTAATGTGTATTTATATAGCGCATTTATTGTGTATGGCCGTACACCCAAATCACTTCACAATCATGAGGGGGGTCTCTCCACACCACCACCAGTGTGCAGCATCCACTTGGATGATGCGACGGCTGCCACAGGACAACGGCGCCAGTGCGCTCACCACACACCAGCTATTGGTGGAGAGGAGAGACAGTGATAGAGCCAATTCGGTGGAAGGGGATGATTGGGAGGCCATGATCGTAAGGGCCGATAGAGGGACTTTGGCCAGGACACCGAGGTTACACCCCTGCACTTTCACAAGAAGTGCCATGGGATTTTTAATGACCACAGAGAGTCAGGACCTCGGTTTAACGTCTCATCCGAAAGACGGCACTCACTGACAGTGTAGTGTCCCCTTAACTTTTACTGGGGCATTAGGACTCACACAGACCACAGGTTGAGCGCCCCCTGCTGGCCTCACTAACACCGCTTCCAACAGTAACCTAGTGTTCCCTAGTGGTCTCCCATCCAGGTACTGACCAGGCTCAGCTCTGCTTAGCTTCAGTGAGTAACCGGTCTTGGGCTGCAGGGTGACATGGCTGTGGCTGTGAAATGGAGCCGGACACTTCGGTGCTCAAAGTTGCAGCAGTCATGATGATCAATCACATGTCATCATCATCATTTTTAAAAATTTTTTAAATAAGAACAACAAAAGATTTACAATACAAATAAAACAATACAGTCTCTACAGACTATAGTTCATTTTTAAGCAATAAGCGAATTATGAATTAAATATATAACAAATGCATGAGAGAAATAAGAGGAAACGAGGGTAATATAAACAAAAACGAATAGCCTATTAAATACAAAGCAATAAGCATGAGTTTAAACATCACTCTAGGCTAATAATTCTTGAATATGCTTAAAGGAGGTTTACATTTATTTACATGTATAGATATAAAACTTTCCAAAATATATTAATGTAAAACCCAAAACAAGGTGTTTTGATTAAGTCTTAAACAATGATTAAGATTATTTTGGATAATAAAAGCATTTTCCTAATATAAGTAAGCTACACTTTAGCAAGTTACATCAATGTCATTTGTAAAACATGCATAAATGGCTAGACTGGAAATATTTAAGATGTGACTTTTATGAAAACTCATGATTACAGTACACCTTTCATAATTCTGTAATAAGTTTCATCTAAAGATGCTGCAAACAAATGAGCTCTCACATCCTCCGCTCGTTTTGCACCTGCACTGTGGAGAGCATCCTGACTGGCTGTATCACCACCTGGTATGGAAACAGCACCAGCAGCAATCGCAAAGGCCTACATAGGATTGTGCGAGCTGCTGGACGCGTAGTAGGAGGTGACCCTCCCTCCCTTCAGGACATCTACACCAGTTGGTGCATGAGGAAAGCCAAGAGAATTATCAGCGACTTCAGCCACTCAAGCCATAGACTTTTCTCTCTGTTACCCTCAGGCAGACAGCATCCGGTCACGCACTAGCTGGCTAAAGAAAAGTTTCTTCCCTCAGACTTTTAGGCTGACAAACACTTAACACACCCCACGCAGACTCTTCCATACCCCTCACTGCACACCATCGATATGTAGCATGCATTGCAATTTAACCAATTCATACTTGAAACAATACTGCCTACAACTATGCATAACCTATTCATTGTACATATCACTGTCAATTTTACATTGTCCTGTTTTTTTGGCAGTATGCTGTTGTATTTTGCTCTGTCTGTATTTTGCACTGTCATTGTATTTGCACTGTTACATCTGTATTTTGTACAGTCTGGAGCCAGCACCTAAGCTTTTTACTCATCATAGCACACGTGCTGCTGATGATGTGTCAATAAAAGTGATTTGATTTGATTTGAAACAGTGTAGTGCAAATCTTTGTTTTAAAATGAAGAAAACTTCAAGTTCAGACGACTTTCTGTGTGCAGGGGGTAGAAAGCACTGAACACTAACGTCAATTGAAACAGTTTTTTTTCTTAAAGCTCTCTTATAACTTAATTATTATCAAAATCAGGAGTCATGAACTACCTCGTTTTTTTATTTGTACTCTTCTTCTGTTTGTCTACTTATATTGTTACCAAGATTTCTCTATCAAAAACATCATAATTTTGAAATAATTGAGTATTTTTCTGAATTGTTTTTGACCCTAATCGGCAAAACACTGTTTAAATGGGCATGGTTGATTTAGACTCTGATTTAGACCCATTGTTCTGATTGGCTGACAGTTTTGCATATCAAAAGAGCTAAACAGGAAGTGAAGTACAAGTGAGCATCAACAATCATCATCATCATCAAAAGTCATTTAACTTGGCGGCCATGTTTGAAACAGGCATCAAATTCTATAAAATTGTTTGCTAAGTTTACGATTAAATATCATATCAGGAATCACCAATAACATTAAACAACAACTGTCTCTTTAGTTTCATTTTTAAACGTTCGAATCACACAAAATCAGCAGAAACTCACATCTGGTCTGATCCCCTCCCCCAGAGAATCATCAGTCTATATCGATGATTGGCTCCTGTGCTAGAAGGCGGGGCTTCATTCTCCGTTATGTATTTTATAGTCTTTGGCATCAATCATCAGTGGAGGCAAAGCTTATCCACTGGTTTTGTCAGACATCCTTTAAAATAAGCTGATATTAGAAGAACCACAATGTGTTGAGCTCTGAAACTTGCAGGATGTTTTTATAGTATTTTGAGATCTTATATGTCAAAATCAAGGAAACATCAAGGAAATTTTGGTTTCTTATCTCATCCCCCATTTAAACAACAGAGACATGCATAATGTCAAAGACTATAGAATACACAAGACATGTCACTTGTATACTTTTGAATAGGAAAAAAGAGTAACGGTCAATATGGCGAATGAAGAACAGCAGCCAATCATCGATTGTTATAGTCTGACGATTCTCTGCAGGAGAGGATCAGACCAGACGTGAGTTTCTGCAGATTTTGTGTGATTCGAATGTTTAAAAATTAAACTAAAGTTGTTTTTAATTGTATTGGTGATTCTAATATGATATTTAATCATTAGCTTAGCAAGAAATTTTGGAGAATTTGATGTTTCCCCATTCAAACACAATGTTGTGTTTGAGACCGAGAGATGTTTCAAAGATGGCTATCGAGTGAAATGACTTGCCTTAAAGGGAGCTGAGCGAGGGGTCGCAATGACCAGAAATGAGAACCACTGGTTTACAGTACCTCTCTAAAGGGAACATCTGAGGGATTCTGTGAATGAACACAGAACACGACTCACCGCGTCTCATCCACCATCGACCTTTAATGATCCTGTGGATGAGGACGTTCATCTTTTCTCGTAATCCCTTTAAGTCCCAGCAAGCTTCTCCCAGTTCGCTGTTTTTCCAAATCCACTGGCTCATCAGAACCTGCTCAACCGTGTCTTTACCTAAATCACCCTTGAAGGGAAAATGTAGGTTTAACGTGATGATATACTGAGCCTTTGGTGTTAGGTTGTGTTCACACTTGGCAGGTTTGACTAAAACAAACTTTTGTGCGATGGCTTTATTAGTGTAGGTTGTATGAATACGTATAAACGCTGCCATCCAAAACCTGGAGTGTACCAAATGAGCGGTCCAAAACAACTAAAAAGATGTCTAAATGAACTTAACTGAGATATGAATGCAACATATAGTGTAACGACATTTAAACAATCCAAAAAACAGGATAGCACAAGATGGGTCATGCTTAGCACAAAGCATTTTTAAATCTGTGAGTTTGGACTGTCAGAAATGGCAGTATGAGTGTTAAACAAACAATAGGACCAATGTTTTCTTTTGTCCAGATAAAACAAATAAGACAACAGTACCTTTAAGTGTGAACACACAACTTAAAAGTCCTCAACAAATCAAACACTGAATGAAGTATTCAGCATATATATTTTTAAATAAATGTATCTTCAAGATGTCTACTAAAAGTAAATGACATTCTCTTCTGATCTGAAATCAGCTCGCTTAAGCAATTTACACTCACCAGCCACTTTATTAGGTACACCTTACTAGTACTGGGTTGGACCTTCTTTTGTCTTCAGACCTGCCTTTGTGGGATAGATTAAACAAGGTACTGGAAATATTCCTCAGAGATTTTGGTCCATATTGACATAATAGCATCACACAGTTGCTGCAGATTTCTGAATGTGTGAATCTCTTGTTCCATCATATCCCAAAGGTGGTCTATTGGATTGAGATATGGTGACTGTGGAGGCCATTTGAGTACAGTGAACTCATTAGCCCCTTTTCACACAGACCTTTCCGGAAAATTACCAGCAATTTTTAGGAAAGTTCTGTATGTGTGAACAGGCCCTTTTTGAAAATACCAGTAAACTCTTAACGGCAATTTTCAGGAAAGAGAAGTTGTAACATTACAGGTAATTTGCTGCGCTGTGTGAATGCAGAGGGAAGATTGCCAGAAAGAGCGCGTGCACGTCTAGGACGTGCTGACGTAAGACGTCTAGAACAGTCAGACGAATTCACAGCCGAGTGGTTTATGAAAATAAAAACCTTTGAATATTTTTCAAGACACCTTTAGCTGCTAGATGTCAGTCAGATAACATTTCTATGTTCCTTCTTAATGCCAACTGTGTAAATAATTATCAATAAGATGCTTATGATAAGCCGTTGTTTGTTTACCTTCAAGTTCTGCTTCCTTCAGTTGCTTTGAGCATCGCGTGTGCCTGTGAAGCAGCCCGTGAGCGCCAGGCTGCCAGCACACACACATATCATGTACATCTCAACATGTGAAAGTGTTCCTCTATGTTTCCATCTAAGCTGTTCACAATACTTCTCCTCCATCCACAGAGTTTGTAATGTAGTCAAATGTTTACAAACACATTCTGATGTCAGAATTTATCGGTATTTTGGAGTGGATGTGTGAATGGTCTTTACCGGAACAATCCCGTAACGTCCTCGCCTGTGTGAACAGCGCTTTTTTGAACTTACCGGTAAAGTCGTTCTGTAAATTCTCTGTATATTTACCAGTCTCACTGTGTGAAAGGGGCTATTGTCATGTTCAAGAAACCAGTCTGAGATTATTTACGCTTTATGATATGGCGTGTTATCCTGCAGGAAGTAGCCATCACAAGATGAGTACACTGTGGTCATAAAGCAATGGACATGGCTAGCAACAATATCAGGTAGGCTGTGGTGTTGACATGAGGCTCAGTTGGTACTAATGGGCCTAAAGTGTGGCAGGAATATACCCCCAACACCATTACACCACCACCAGCCTGAACCGTTGATACAAGACAGGATGGATCCATGCTCTCATGTTGCTGACGCCAAATTCTAAGCTTGAATGTCGCAGCAGAAATCGAGACTCATCAGAGCAGGCAACGTTTTTCCAATCTTCTATTGTCTAATTTTGGTCAGCCTGTGCAAATTGTAGCCTCAGTTTCCTGTTCTTAGCTGACAGGAGTGGCACCCGGAGTGGTCTTCTGCTGTTGTAGCCCATCTGCTTCAAGGTTGGGTGTGTTGTGCGTTCAGGGATGCTCTTCTGCATAACTCGGTTGTAACTAATGCTTATTTGAGTACTGTTACCTTTCTATCAACTTAAACCAGTCTGGCCATTCTCCTCTGACCTCTGGCATCAACAAGGCAAATTGCGCCCACAGAACTGCCGCTCACTGGATATTTTCTCTTTTTCAAACCATTCTCTGTAAACCCTAGAGATGGGTGTGCATGAAAATCCGAGTAGATCAGCAGTTTCTGAAATACTCAGACCAGCATGTCTAGCACCAACAACCATGCCACATACAAAGTCACTCAAATCTCCTTTCTTCCCTATTCTGATGCTCGGTTTGAACTGCAGCAGATCATCTTGACCATGTCTACAAGCCTAAATGCATTGAGTTGCTGCCATGCAATTGGCTGATTAGAAATTTGCGTTAATGAGCAGATGTACAAGTGTACCTAATTAAGTGGCTAGTGAGTGTATTTTTTTTATTGCCTACAAAAGAAACCATTGTTATACAATGATTTACCTAATTACCATAATTACTCTAATTAACCCTGTTAAGCCTTTAAATGTCACTTTAAGTTGAATACTAGTATCTTGAAACATATCTATATCTAAAATATTATTTACTGTCATCATGACAAAGATAAAATAAATGAGTTATTAAAATTATTATGTTTAGAAGTCTGTGAAAAAAAATCTTCTCTCCGTTTAACAGAAATTGGAGAAAAAATATACAGGGGGCTGAAAATTCTGACTTCAACTGTACATCAAAAAAAAAAAGGAAAATTAAATGGTCACAACTTTACTTTCATGCAGACTTCAATAACAATGCTTGTGTTTTGTGCTTACCAGTGGTAATGATCTGATCTGCTGAGGTGAAAGTGTGAACAGAAGTCTTCCCACATGCTCGACATCTCCAACCGTCCATGTTTTTGGTTCTCTATTTCAAACCACAGAAACACTGTCAGATTCCCAGCAAAAAAAAGTAATTTGTATTTTGCTTGCACAACGCATAAACACAACATTTTGCAGCTGCTGTCAGAACAGAGAGGATGTCAACAACATGAAAATGGAATAAATTCGCCTCAGGTCTCACCCCAGCATGCTCTTCTCTGTAAGCAAAGCTGATATTTGTCGGAAGGTGTCAGAGGGCAGGCAATATTGTTTGAGCTCCTCCAGTCGCAGTTTCAGAGCATCTCTGTCGATGTCATCTAACACATCCCTGTCCAGAAAGGGCAGAAGAGGGCCGAGGATGTCCAAGGAGACTCCGGTGAGGCCATCATCAGAGATGCCCTTTAAAAAGATATTGAAGAATTGGATGAAAGCAGAACAAGAATGTGTTTTATCAAAGTCTGCAAAACCTGAGTGACATACATTCCTGTTCAAAAATGTAAAGTTGTGGGTTTTTTTACATTTATGCAATGATTGATACCTGAAGAGTTCAGATGTAAAAGCCTCTAAATGCCATCTGAAATGTTCGTCTAAAGATAGCATTTATTTTTTTCAGGTTTCTATGATCCGTATGTTCACTTTTATGGTAAAGAATATGTTCTTTCACAGCCTTTAAATTGAAATAACTGATCATAAATACTGGATGTTGAGTATAATGCAAATTTTAAAAGAAAATGTCGGACAGCACTTAAGAGGTTTTTGCTCTTCACTTGTACTCAGCACAAACGACAGAAAGTTACAACAGGGTGCCCAAACTTTTTCTTATAAATAAATAAATAAATAAATAAATAAATAAATAAATAAGCAAGCTCCAATATAAAGGCAATAACTACGACAAAGACAAAGCCCCTAACAGCCTTTCAAAGATCAAGTATGTATGTTTCAATTAATGCCCAGGTCTGTTGGAAAACGTCTGATTTCAACAGCAAATCTGCAATCATTTTCTCATATATATATATATATACAGTTGAAGTCAGAATTATTAGCCCCCCTTTGATTTTTTTTCTTCTTTTTTAAATATTTCCCAAATAATGTTTAACAGAGCAAGAAAATTTTCACAGCATGACTGATAATATTTTCCCTTTTGGAGAAAGTCTTATTTGTTTTATCTCGGCTAGAATAAAAGTAGTTCTTAATTTTTTAAACACTATTTTAAGGACAAAATTATTAGCCCCTTTCAGCAAATTTTTTTTTCAACTGTCTACAGAATAAACCACCATTATACAATAACTTGCCTAATAACCCTAACCTGCCTAGTTAACCTAATTAACCTAGTTAAGCCTTTAAATGTCACTTTAAGCTGTATAGAAGTGTCTTGAAAAATATCTAGTAAAATATTATTTACTGTCATCATGGCAAAGATAAAAGAAATCAGTTATTAGAGATGAGTTATTAAAACTATAATGTTTAGAAAAGTGTTGAAAAAAAATCTCTCCGTTGAATAGAAATTGGGGAAAAAATAAACAGGGGTTCTAATAATTCAGGGGGGCTAATAATTCTGACTTCAACTGTATATCTGTTTCGACCTCTGTGTCCATTCTGTCTTAGTAGGTTGGCGGGTCTTCATCCAGTTCACTGTATTTATTTTCCTAGCTATTATTAATAATATATGTACTGCAAATAGGTGAGACTTACTGAATTGATCAGGGATAAAGCCATCAAGCAGATAAAAATACTGGGTGGATTGGTATGTCATATCCTAAGACTCTTCTAATGTCCCTGTTAACCTCCTGCTAATACACTTGTATTTTGGGACATTCCCAAAATATGTGAAGGATGTCAATCTGATGTTTTGAAATCAAAGTAGTCAATTGATGTCAAATTGATTTGCATTTGTGACATGCTTTTGATCATCAAGTTGAACTGAGAGCAAACATGTGTTTTTTACAAAATATTTGCTGTTATTTCAACATTTTTTAAAGCAGTTTCCACAAAAACAATATTAAGCAACTCAACCTAATATTTTTAGTATGTTGTGAAATGTTTACCTTAACATAAAATCAGTAAGTTTTGTGAATGTGACACTAAAAAGCAACGTAATGGCTGCTTTTATAGAAACATTTTAATGTATAACATATTAAACAGAAAAGAAATAATATGTCTATGTCTGGTACAAGCTTAAAAATACCATGGTACTCCAAAATGTTTCAACTATTATACCCTGTTAAAAGTTTTATATTGTAGTAACATTTCACAAAGCTACTGTTTCCACTGTATTTATATCCAATGTGCTCATAAAGGATTCAGTGATGAAATGTTGAAGATCTGCAATAATTCCAGTCTTACGAGTACGTCAATAGCTTTCTCTGCCAGAGCCGTTTGTTTGTGTCGTGGAAGCTGCAGGAAGTCAATGAAGTGTTGTCGAACATGCTCCAGTACGCCTATGAGTGAGGAGTTAGACAGGTGCTCCATCATGGTCAACCTTTGAGACCAAATACAACAATAAGTCCCTGCAAGTAAGAAGAAGAGCAAAACAAACAAAAGGATTGTGGGTAGCACAGAATTGATCTCACGGTAAGCTTGCAGCAAATGAGGGGTCCAAGTCGTTCAGATCAATATCAGGCTGTTGCTGTAACTCCAACACAATGCATTTCCTCTGTGGAAACATAAAATTTGATGGAATCATAAAATGTCGTTGCATGTTTGATGCAGAGACACCAAAAGGGATTTTTTAGTAGGTGAGACATGCATTTTAATAATGAAACATTATTTCTCCACCAAACAATTTTGTGTTTAATAGATGTCTAATAGATTAGACAGACTTCACACCTATACTACCTGACAAAAGTCTTGTCGCCTATTTAAGTTTTAGGAGCAACAAATAATAACTTGACTTCTAGTTGATCATTTGGCATCAGAAGTGGCTTAAATGAAAGGCAAAGGCCTCTAGATTACGCTTATTTTACCAAAATAAAATATGATCATGCCTTGATTTTTTTAATTTTTATAATTCAACTTTTTTATTGTTCAACAGCAGTGGTGGAAAGAGTACTGAAAAATCATACTTAAGTAAAAGTACCATTACTTGCCTAAAAATGTTACACCTGGCTCAAGGATGTAACATAATGAGGGAGACGACAAGGAGAAGTATAATCAAAAAGAATATTTATTTAGCTCAATTTAAATTATATAATCAAAATATCAGTATCAGTATGTTCAATCAGTGTGAAATGCAAATGAATGGATGCTGTAAATGTTGTCAGTGATAATGTATGGATGCGAAACAAAGCATAAAGGCCAAATAGGAGCGCGGCTCTGGCCAACTGCCAAGTGAATGGACAGCGGCCCCGACAAACTCTCTGCCGGGGTTTAAATAAGGGCGCTGACCAGCATCAGGTGCGCTGAAGGCACGCCCCCAATCTGGAATCAAAATCAAAGACACAAAACAACAACGCAGTCCTAACAATGATCATGCCTTGATTTTTTTAATTTTTATAATTCAACTTTTTTATTGTTCAACAGCAGTGGTGGAAAGAGTACTGAAAAATCATACTTAAGTAAAAGTACCATTACTTGCCTAAAAATTTGGTGCAAGTAGAGTAAAAGTATCTGTTGTAAATATTACTCAAAGTATGAGTAAAAAGTATCCCTTTTAAAAGTACTCAAGAGTAGTGAGTAATGAGTATTACGCTGTAAAAAGCTGATGCATTTACATCTAGCTTGTGGATGTGTGTAAATGTAACATTCTGTAATTCTGTAATAGTTATTGCCCAGGAGGCACACAACATCATAAGAGGTTAATACTAGCTTAGATTTAGGTTTTTTAAGTCAGGCGATGGCGAGGCAGTGGTGCAATAGGTAGTGCTGTCGCCTCACAGCAAGAAGGTCGCTGGTTCGAACCTCAGTTCAGTTGGCGTTTCTGTGTGGAGTTTGCATGTTCTCCCTGCCTTCGCGTGGGTTTCCTCCGGGTGCTCCGGTTTCCCCCACAGTCCAAAGACATGTGGTACAGGTGAATTGGGTAGGCTAAATTGTCCATAGTGTATGAGTGTGTGTATAAATGAGTATGTGGATGTTTCCCAGAGATGGGTTGCGGCTGGAAGGGCATCCGCCGCGTAAAAACTTGCTGGATATGTTGGCGGTTCATTCCGCTGTGGCGACCCCGGATTAATAAAGGGACTAAGTCGACAAGAAAATGAATTAATGAATGAAAGTCAGGCGATTAAAATTCAATGTCTAGTCAGCGTCAATGGACTACGTTATTTTGATGTCAAATGATGTTGATATTTGGTCGATTTTAGGTTGTGTTGGAAAGTCACCAAAATCCAACATCAAGCCAACATCTTAAACCAACGTCATTGATGTTAGATATTGACATTTGTTTGGCAGGTATGGCAACCAACATCCAACGTCTGATAGACGTCATAGTGGTAACGTCCACACAACACCAAGCTGTAACATCATTAGACATTGATATTTGGTTGATTTTAGGTTAAACGTTGAACATTGATGTAGGCCTGACACTAAGTTCTGACGTCAAATCGATTTTCATTTCCAAACAAAATGCAACTTCCCCATGACATTAGGGTATAACATCTACCTGACCTCATGTTGACATCTTGTGCCTGCTGGGTGTTTAAGGCCATTTCGGTCATCATACAGTAAACATCCGCCATCTTCTCATCAGTGACATGCATCTTAACAGTCTCTGGGTCAATGCGTGTAAAGATTTTGCATATCTTCTTGGACACTTTTAATGCTTTCAAGCAGTTTGCTGCATTTATAAACCGCCCATGGCTTGAGGTAGTTCATTATGATGCGATTTACCTTCTATGTGTGATTTGATTGGACGGGAATCACAGGACTGATTTTTCTAATCCCCATAGACAAGAAAAAATAAAGTAGTGAGTGCAGGTTGAAGGAAAGTAGTGGAGTAAAAGTACCAATACCGCACTATAAATGTACTCAAGGGAAAGTAAAAGTACACATTTATAAAACGACTTAGTAAATTACAATTCCTGAGAAAAACTACTCTATTACAGTAGTTTGAGTATTTGTAATTAGTTACTTTACAACACTGTTCAACAGCAAAGAAACACTTCACACTACACATACATATGATACATGTTACATATTCAGCCACCCGTAACACCAGGCAAATTCTACTAAGAAAAACAACGTATAGCAAACATATATGGAAATGTAGGTTGCGGTACGTTTTGTAAGTACATACTAATTTATCCTAATCTTAGATGTTTCCAGAGTTTATCCCATTTGTACTTCTCCCTCATTGTTCAATTTCACCAGCATACACTCATACGATTTTCGTTGGGGCCGTGGTACATTGGACCAGCTCTATACCCTCACCAGGGTGCTCGAGGGTTAATGGGAGTATGCCCATCCAGTGCACATGTGTTTTGTGGTCTTGGACATCCAGTCTGTTGTGGTGAAGAAGGAGCTGAGCCGAAAGGCAAAGCTCTCGATTTATCTGGCCAATCTACGTTCCTACTTTCACCTATTGGTCATCATGAGTTTTGGGTCATGACTGAAAGGACAAGACCTCGGATACAAGCAGGCGAAATGAGTTTCCTTCAAAGGGTGGCAGGGCGCACTCTTAAAGATAGAGTGAGGAGCTCTGACACCCGGGAGGAGCTCGGAGTAGAGCCTCTGCTCCTCCACATCGAGAGAAGTCAGCTGAGGTGGCTCGGGTTTCGGATGCCTCCTGGACACCTACCTAGGGAGGTGTTTTTCAGGCATGTCCCACCGGGAGGAGAACTCGGGAAAGACCCAGGACTCACTGGAGGGACTATGTCTCTCAGCTGGCCTGGGAACGCCTCGGTATCCCCCCGGAGGAGCTGGAGGAAGTGTCTGGGGAGAGGGAAGTCTGCGGTTCTCTGCCCCCGCGACCAGGCCCCGGAAAAGCGGCAGAAAATTAATGAATGAACTCTCATACGATGCAATTTCAATCATCCCACTCTTTTTAATCCACTCTTTCATTTCTGGCATTCTGGGACACATCCAATCACGTAGTATCATTCTAGCAGCTGTAATTAGTCCAATCTTAAGAAGAATAAAGGAATTTTTACATATATTAGGTATCACTAGTTTGTCACCCAGAAGGCATAGCCGTAGCTCTACAGGTAACTCACAGTTTAGCCACTCCACCATTATTTTTAAAATTTTACACCAGAATGGGTAAACTAGACAACATTCCCAGATCCTGTGTAAATACGCACCCTCTTCTTTATTGCATTTCCAACACTGATTATTTACAGTTAGTTCCATACTATAGAGTCTGGATTGTGTGTAGTAGTATCTATTTATTATTCATGCCTTGATTTTTAATTTAATTAGGACAGTAAGGTCTGACTTTGCTAAGACAAAAGTCTTGTCAAACAGAAATAATGTACAGTATAGAATATAAAGTCATGCTGTAGTGGAAAAAAAAAGTTATATTCAATGCAATGACTCAAATAACTTATTAATAAAGTCACCTGGAAGGGCAAAGAAAGCGTTCTTGCAGGACTCCCACAGTTCATTAAGATTTTAATCAGCTCTCTCACGCCCCCATACTGAATGAAAACCCCAAACCATGATTTGTCCTTCACCAAACATGACTGATTTTTGTGAGATTCTTGGGTTCATGCGGGTTCCAGTAGGTCTTGATTGATGGATGATTGGGATGCAGTCCAACACATGATTCTTCTGAAAAATCGACCTTCTTCCACTTTTCCAAATGATCAACTAGAAGTCAAGTTATTATTTTTTGCTCTTACAACTGGGACCAGCAATAAGACTTTTGTCATGTAGTGCAGTCATTTATTCCGGTCTTTTTGTAAACTAGTCCAGTTTTGGGATATTCTAAGATGTCCATTTGATTTTCACAGACAGCCCAAATTTTGCTTTGTTTAGTTGTCTATTAGATGTCTATTAGACTTCTTTTAAATACCAAAATTGCTTGCTGAGTTATTATTCTGCTACATTATTTAATCAAAACATTACAATCTCTGCATGATGAATTTACAGCAAATTATTTAATGTTAATACAAAAAAATGCCTTATATCTTACCAAACCAGGTCTAAGTCCTCCTGGTAACGCAGTGATGAACTGCAATAATTCAATGAAGCCCGAGTCATTTACCCACAGCATCAGCCATTCACAGCTCATCCCACCAGCAATACGACCTAAATCCCTTCAGTGGAGAAGAAACATATTTGACTGAATGTTATTAAAATTGAAAGCAATAGAATTGCAAAAAAACAGCATGCATGAATAATGATGTTCAGTTCCAGACTGTGATGATGCTGTTCTATAACAGGGTTTCGCAAAGTCCCAATTGATAGTTTTCACGTCGTCACACCAATAGGGAAAATCCCTCCCTGGGGGGCAAAAAAATGAACGCCAAGTCATTGGCTGAGTGATTTCTCTCTATTTTTAATCTGAAAGCCTGATAACTGTTGTGCAATAAAATACAGCATTACTAACTAATGAAGAGACACCGCTGGGCTTTGCTTCAACAGAATTCCCTCATAGAAGAACGGAGAATTGTATGGATTTGTGCCGAATGTCAGCTTCATTGACAGAATCATTTCAATCATCAGAATCATTTGTATGCATTTTATACATCTATTCTAATTTACAGGTTAAGTGCAATTAGAGTATAAATTGAAATGCAACGTCAAAGTAAAAATAGCAAAAATGAAGGAATGGATTTTCCCTACCTGCAAATATTAATCTAAGCAAAACAAACCAACACCACATAAAAAATCAGACACTAACGCTCTATAAAGCTGTCAATATAATGACTAAATCGCTGAGTAATATCCATAAGATAGATAAAAACATTGGCGAATTGTAGTTCTGACAGGTACACAAGGGTTTTAAATGACTGAAAAGCAGCTGCGGGTGCAATGTATGGATCGCAAGTACCCACAATTTACAGTTTGTGATTATTTATCTGTTTTGTTCTATTGATATGTGATCCACATATCCGTAGCTTGAAACAGATGGAAATATGACTGGATTGTGCAGTGTTTTAATGGAGATCTTAGTGTAGATCTCATTATAATTGAAAGGTCCAAATCTATAACTAAACAGGCACATAAATATATATAAAAAATTAAATGTATTTTAAATTTAATAATACATTAATAACAAGTACAAATGTGTAAATTTAAGAGGTTAATTTAAGTGTCAGCTATTTTTATTAAAAAACACAACCAGAGGTAAGTCCCCAGCAGGCACAGGGCATTGGCATATCCCAATGTCGTGGGGACGTTGGATTTTGTTTGGAAATAAAAATCTGGTTGACAACAGGTTCCAACATCAGGCCGACGTCAATGTCCAACGTCCAACCTAAAGTCAACCTAAAAGCAACTAAATTTCAACATCTAATCATGTTACAACTTGACATTGTGTGGACGTCACCACTATGACATCTATCAGATGTTAGATTTTGGTCACTTTCCAACACAACCTAAAATCAACACAATATCACTATAATTTGACATCGCTATTGGCCGTTTATCTTAGACGCTGGCTAGACATTGAATTTTGGTCCCCTGACATCATGGTCTAAGTCTAACCTAATATTAACGTCTTGAGATGTTGTGTGCCTGCTGGGTCATAAGTAACAAGGGGCATAAATACAGAGCAGTCTACTGTGAGAAATTGCACTGTCAGTTTTACATTTGTTGACTACCCTGCTGAAAAAAAGCTTGGTTAGATGGATTTAACAAGGGGATAGATTGCTTTTTTGAAGAGGGTTTTGGCCACTTCCAAGGTGGTCAGGCTAGGAGACCAGCTGGAATGACCAGGCAAAACCAGCTTTGTCTAGCTTAAACTAGCTAAAACCAGCCTGAAAGTTACTAAAACTATCTTGAAAATGGACAAACCCCCTCTAAAACGAGCCTGATAAACCAGAACCAGCCAACTATCTCAGGCCTATTTAAGCTGTTGTTGTTGTATAAATAGCAAAAGTGAAGGAATGGATTTTTCCCTACCAGCAAATGTTAATCTAAGCAAAACAAACCAACACCATCTAAAAAATCTAACACTAACACTCTAACACACGTCTAATCATGTTACATCTTGACATTGTGTGGACGTTACCACTATGACATCTATCAGACGTGTTATAATGTTGTGCCTGTTGGGTCATAAGTAACATTGGGCAATATTACACTGCAGTCTAATGTGAGAAATAGTGCTGTCAGTATTACATTTGCTTACTAACCTGCTGAAAAAACAGCTAAAACCATCTTAAGCTGGCTGCATGATTTTAACAAGGGGATGAATTGTTTTTGGAGGGGTTTCAGACTAGGAGACCAACTGGAATGACCAGGCAAAACCAGCCTGAAAGTGACTAAAACCATTCTGAAAATGGAGAAACCCCCTCTAAAACCAGCCTGATCAACCAGAACCAGCCAACTATCTCAGGCCCATTTAAGCTGTTGTTGTTGTATAAATAGCAAAAGTAAAGGAATGGATTTTTCCCTACCAGCAAAAGTTAATCTAAGCAAAACAAACCAACACCATATAAAAACTCAGACACTAACACTCTAGCATACGTCGTGGGGATGTTGGATTTTGTTTAGAAATAAAAATCGAGTTGACGTCAGAACCCGTCAGGCTGATGTCAATATCCAACATCCAACCTAAAATCAACTAAATATCAACATCTAATCATGTTACATTATGACGTTGTGTGGACATTACCACTATGACATCTATCACACGTGTTATAATGTTGTGCCTGTTGGGTCATAAGTAACATTGGGCAATATTACACTGCAGTCTAATGTGAGAAATGGTGCTGTCAGTATTACATTTGCTTACTAACCTGGTGAAAAAAACGGCTTAAACCATATTAAGCTGGCTGGATGATTTTAACATGGGAATGGATTGTTTATTGGAGGGGTTTCAGACAAGGAGACCAACTGGAATGACCAGGCAAACCAGCCTGAAAGTGACTAAAACCATCCTGAAAATGGAGAAACCCGTCTAAAACCAGCCTGATCAACCAGACCCAGCAGGCTTATTTAAGCTGTATTTTTTTTTTTTTTGCAAACTTTTGCTTCTTTTTACTATAATCACACAGAACAGTTTTGTGCTGAATTGGGGCTGAATTACTGTATACCTCTCTGTTTAATCATCTTTGAAAATATTTTACATTATTTTAATCTCTTACACACTGTAAAAAATCTTGCTGTGTTTAAGTTTTTAGATTTTTTTTCTAGTCATCTCAATTTACATCAATCAAACTGACTAAAAATAAGTTCGGTTAACCTTTGTGCAGCTTAAAAAAATGTAGTTGAAACCTGGTGAACTTATTACAATAATATAAAAAGAACCAAATGATTTGTTGTCTTGACTATTTGTCATTACATTTGTTTCAGTGTGCACAATTACAGTAGTGCTCTTAAATACAAAATGGAGGTGGTCCGGATTGAATTCTCCACAGGTCTGGGGGACTTTGAGAAACCCTGTTCTGTAGTATATCAAACTACATCTGCTGCTAGTCTGAGAGTCAACAAACATAAAGTATAATAATGCTTGATATCACTTACAGTATTGACTCTCTTGTGATGTTTACAGTCCGCTGAATTATCTTGAACAGCATTTGAGCCTGTTGTGTCAAATACAACAAGTGAGTCTGAGAAACTAGATCGTCCTCAAGGTAGTATCTGATACACTTTTGGCTGAGACAAAGTCTCTTTAATGTGGGTGATAACTAATTCATATTGCCTGGTGGAGGCTATTGTACCGCATTAAGATCAATTTGCTTGATGGCAGTTGAGGGGCTCGGATTATTAATTTGCTGAAAGGTTCTTTCATAGCATGACAAAGAATCCACCAAAGAATTTGAGATCTGCTTTGTCTGGCAAGCGCAGTACAGGGCACTGAATGTAATGTACATTGTGCAAACACTGAATGGCCAATGCTTCCATGGTTTCTTGGTCATGCTTATGTGCAGTTTAGGGGAAATTAAGAAATATATGAGAAATCAAACAATCATATATGTTCATTTGCAATTATCATTAACAATAAGGAGCTCCACGATTAACAATTGTGGAGCTGTGCATTAGTGGATTTGCTCTTCAGTGTTTGGACTTTCAGCAGTGAAATTTAAACCAGACACAGTCTACACTGTAAAAGGCTATAGAAATAAACATTAATCGAATAAAGTCTGTCACTGAACAGCATTGGCTGAAGACTTAAGGCTGATTTATACTTTCGCCTGACAACATGAATCACCACTGAGTGCGCGTGCACCTCACGAAATGGACGAGGCTTTTACACTTGACACGTTCGTAGTTAAGATATTCTTTAAAATGACAGGGGGGAGTCCCACCGTAAAAATCAAACAAGTAAGCATACACAGCAAACTCATTAGTGTAATTTAGAGTAAAGTGCTGAAATTCTAGAGTTAGATAAATATAAAATAACCCTCTGAGTGTTAAAAGATGATTTGCCTCCTTGTCATGCAGACTTACAATTATCTAACGCTAATACAGTGTTGACTATTACATCCGGGAGTTTATGCAGCAATAGCCCTGGAGGATTTTCTCAGACGCCATTTTCTTTTGCCACGAGGAGCATTGAGAAGAAGCAACTGGCGAGTAAAATTACTTGTTATGCTTGTATATAGACATTTGATATCCAAATCGTTATAAATATCTCACAAAATAGCCTCATTTTTCATCTTTATTTTGTTTGTACTAGCTATGTTACATTAAAACTAAAGAAAATAAAGCTGTATTAAAACTGCTCCTTTTGGTTTAAAATACGAAAAAATACGGTCTGTGACTGTTTTGAATTGTTTTCCTTAAACATTAACCGAATAGTTAATAAAGTGTTGCCGATGTTAAACAAGATATGTTTTTTATTTCTGTGCGGTGTTGAAAATTTGATCTAAGAGTGTTAACACATAACACTGAGTGGTGTTCATATGATCCTCTGTGGTGTTAATATTTTACACCATAAGAGTTTGCTAATTAACACTCTCTGAGTGTTGATAATGTTAGCTCTTTCAAACGTGTTATTTTAACACTTTTATAGTGGTTCCCATATAAACTCTGAGGGAGTGTTATTATAAACTCAAAGGTATTTAAATCTACTATGTAAAACTTGTAGTTTAGAAGTTGGAAGTTTACGGAACTATGTCATTACTATTGTTCAATATTTTTTAAGGTCCCACTTTATATTAAGTGTCCCTAACTACTATGTACTCACATAAAAAAAATACAATATACTTACTGTGTTTATAATGTATTTGAGAACACTTGAGTTGGAATAGAGGTTTGGTTATAGACAGGTTTGGTGGCATGGGTAGGTTTAAGGGTGGGTTAAGGTGTAAGGGATGGTCAATAATGTACTTGCAAAAGTTAATTACAGATGTAATTACATACAGGTATTTAATCAAGCATAATTACACCGTAAATACATGTATTTACACAATAAGTACATTGTAACATACTATTAATTCCTATGTAAATACATATTAGTTAAGGCCGCTTAATATAAAGTGGGACCTTTTTAAAATATTTTTATAAATTATTTTAATGATTATGAAGATTTTTTATAATCATTCAAGACTTTTTAAATCAAACTTTGATACATCATTTGCTTTTTTTCATATCCCGGACAGTTCTTCCTATTAAAGTTGATATTAACATATTAATGACAACAGAACATGGGTTGCTCTACAAATATATTATTTATTATGGCAAGAATAAAAGCAAACAAAAGGTACACTTACTAAATAATACTAACATTTTTTTTTTTTGATTTAGCTCGCTCCACAATCCACACATTACTGTCTGGCTGTATTTCGTGTCCTCTTCTTGTATTCTAAGACAGGGGTGCCCAAACTTTTTCTTATGAAGGGACAAAAACTAAACTTGATTGAGGCTAGTGGGCCAAGGATACACATAGTTTCCATGGGTAATTTCCTCATTTATTTAATATTTTAATATGACAAGAATACATTGCTTTATATTAACTAATACAGTAAAAAACGATACATTTATAACTGAATTACACTAGTTTTTGTCTTGATTTGCTTATTGATGTCTACTACATAGTACTTTATCTGTCGAGAGACAGTATTTACATTTTAAAAACTCAGATTCATTTACAACATTTAATTGAAACGTTTAATTTCAGTTAGCTTTTTTTGTAGCTCAGCAATAAAACTAACAAAAACGGTTATGTCAAATTAGAAACGAAGTCCTCTGTGTTAAAGGCATTCACCCCAATGCTCTCTCTCCTCTCATCAAAGCCTATAAAAATAGGCCATCAGTATATCGTAAACTTATAGGTTTAAATATTCCTTTCCAGTCATCAAAGAGAACATTTGTTCCTTTTCACTTTGTAACTATTAAATTGCTTTAAATTCAAAATGAATGGTGAAAAAACCTATTTTGGTAATTGTGTATTGAAACCACCTGGGTCTCCATTTTTGCCATGGCGTCTCTTTTTGGCTTTAACAAATTTGCCCCTCAAGTTATTCCAAACATTTATAAAAACTGGTCTCACTTTATTTTGATGGTCCCTTTAACATATTTTTTTGAATTTAGGTTACATTGCATTTACATGCCAACTAATTCTCAATAGGTCATAATTATAGGTCTGGGTTCGCGTTATGGTTAGTGTAAGTTGACATGTACTTGCAAAGTTTCTGTCAGTTGAAGAAATGTCTGTTGAAGAAGCAGTAACAGTATAAAGCAAAGAGTCTACTAATACTCAAATGAGAAGCGACTGGCATGTAGTTGCAGTGCAACTTTTAGTTGAACAATGTGCAATAGTGAACGTCAAAATGAAGTCTTACCCAAAAACTTTCTTCCTTTCCCACAAAATTCTTGCCATTTCTAGCCAAGAATTATTGGCCATCTGGTTATCCCTATGATCACACATGGATCATAAAGATGTCTGTACAGTCGTACCTGTTTCAGACAAAATCTCTTCAAAGTGATTCATACTCAAATGAAATGCGGCGACGCATGAACTGTTCACTCGAGTTTCAAAAAATATTGTACACTCGGCCAACCGAAATCATGTTACGCGCACCCAAAGCAAATCTCCACTAACTTCACAATGACGTCACAGTCGCCGCGCACTTAAGCAAACTAGCGGATGCATCAAGTATAAATCAGCCTTCATATAGAAAAATGTATGCTTTTGTACATGTTGTGCAACAGCTAGGCTTTACTCCACACAGTTCTAATGTGCATTCTGACAGATAATTCTCATTTCTTAAAAAGACATGCAAAAAATCTACAATAGAATCACATCGATTAAAAATATTGCTTACTTTAAATATTCTAAAAAGTCCTTGATGTGCAGCAAAAATGTGACTATGCCTCAACATTACGTGATTGGAGCCAGCCGATCAATTTGAGAGCTCACTATTTCCAAATGCTGCTTTATTTTTTACTAAATAATTTAGTTATTCATATTTAATTAAGTAAATGACGTCTCAGAGGTGTCCTCTGTGCTCAAGCCATGCATTATATATGAACCAAAAAAGATCTACAATGGTTTCCCAGGGTTTATTGCAAAAGTCATTCATTATATATGAAAAAAGAGCTACAGTGGTTTCCCCCGTTGCATTTTTAAAAATATATATATTTTACTGGTAATTTAAGACATGTCCAAGAAAGTCTGGATTTCTAAATCACATTAGAGCTTTATTTCCAAATTATTAATGTCATTTTTTATAAATTTGCACGTTTTGATGGACATGTGGCCGGTGACAGTGTGTGAGCAAGAAAAAAGCAAGCTTGCCAAGAGAAAAAGTATGAAATTAGGGTTGTACCTGTTGATGAGACCAGGGCATATGCTTTAACAGAGATATATGTTGAAGAACTGCCTCGCCATCTAGATCTGACATTATTTTCTTCAAGGAGACGAATGGTACAAGGCATTGCAGCTGCTGGGTTACATTTGCAGAAATGCGTTCCAGAGCCTTAAAACAAACAGTGTGCCGTTTGATTTTCCAAATCAGATCTAATGCACGAGTACAAATGCTGACTGATTTGTAAAAACATACCTGTTGGAGAGCAAAATGGACCATCGCTCGATGAGCAGGACGCAGATTAGACAGCAGGGAACTCCAACAATGACAATCAAGTGGAGTTTCAGATACGAGTAAGTTTTTCAAGAAAACAGGGTCCAGACCCGGAAACAATGGCTTCAATCTGCAGAGCGTGTTGGCACTGAACTAAACAGGATTGAAACTGTAAATACAAGACCCTGGCTGTGTTTACACCTGGGATTAAGATGCATTTTCAATAAACCGATAATAAGTTTAGATGACAATAAATACTGGTGTAAAAGCATAGCAGTGTTGGGTAAATTACTAAGATTATAAGTAAGTTACTAATTAAATTAAGTTACTTTTCGAATTTATTTGACTGAATCAAACAACTATACAATTAATTAAATCAACATGCATATAAAAAGTGTAGTGCAAATATTTATAGCCCTTTATTAACCATAGTCTGTTAAACAAACAAAAACAGTTGGACGTGATGACGTCAGTAATATGCAAATTGACATATGACGTCATTTAGCGACATTTAGAGACTTCTTGAACAGAGTTTATCGCCTTTTAATTTAAAATATTTGGTTTTCATATTTCTCAAAATTATTTGACGTGTTTAACATCTTCTTATGTAGCGCTTTGGGTTTAAGAAAAGTGCTTTACAAATAAAAATCATTATTATTATTGTTACGACAGAAGTTTAGTTATTATTGCAAATTGCATGTCTTTTTCTTTGTCCCGCCTTCTTTTAGTTTTTCTGTTATCCCATAGGCTCCCATGCCGGCATGATCCCGTGTTCTGATTGGCTGCTGGTCTCGGAGGCCTGTATAAAACGGAGCTTCCAGCAGGGTTCGGGGAGCTCATTTGTGCTGCGTTCGGTGCTGGGAGTGGTGCTCCTGGATTTCCCTTACCCCTTTGGCCGACGACCAACAATCAATTTTGTACTATTGTTCATACGTTAACCTATTTTGAGAGTTTGAGCGTGTAGGGGTGGCCTGCCTATTTATTTGATTACTTTTGACTATGTTTACGTTTGGGGAAAAAGGTAAGCTTCCTGTATTTTTCTTTAAATAGTAATAGGTAATTTAGTGCATTTACTTTATAGATTCTTCTGTTTGTTATTTTGGCCTGTGGTCATCCTGAAGAGATGCTCATTTATATTTACTAAATTTTAATAAATCTGCTGGGTTAAATCTATTCATATACTCTCAACTGAGTGTGTGAGTGTGGTTTTCGACCGAAGGGAATCTTTTGCATTAAGTTTTTGTTTTGTTTGGGAAATCCACCACCCCAACATATTTGTTTTCTTCGTTTATTATGCCCATGTTGTTTTCCCCTAGACTTGGGGCGTAATATTATTATTATTATTATTGTTATTATAATTATAGTAATCCATTGATTGATTTTTTTTTTCAGAATAAATGTGATTTAATTGCAGTAACTAGTTCCTTTTTTAACTATTTACACCCAACACTGGTGCTCAGAGAGTGAAGGATCTCTATGAAATCTAAACTCAAGTGACCTAAAGAGACGCATTTAAATTCATGTTAATAGCAGGAGGAAACAATGATGCATCTCAGCTGAAAATGTGGGATCGGATCACTGAAAATGCATGTTAATGCCAAGTGGAAACAGGGCCTCACTTTAGAGAAGTATCACAAATAGAGTGGTATACTGCTTACATTTGTTGCTTCTGCTATTTTGTTGAGTATCTGAAATGCCTGCATTCAAAGAAATGGGAAAGGGCATTACAATACAGGTCAAATCAAGCAAAATACTTTCACTCTCCATTTATAATATCATTCTGTCAGTGTTTTCAGACTTGACTTTAGCACAGTGGACTCTTTTCATAGCCTGTGTTTCCACACTTTTAGGGTTTCTTCACATCAGTAAACACTACAAATCCCAATTCAGGCTCTAAGGCAGCCTTTAATGTTTCTCTTGACAAACTGTTTTTGTCAAGTTAAATGAATCCTATTAGAAGATGCAACATAATTCTCAGGAGTCCCCAGAATGTGTCTGTGAAGTTCCAGCTCAAAATGCCTCACTGATTTTATTATACAATGTTTAAAGGGGTGGAAGAAGAAAAAAGTGTTTTATAAGTGTCTCCTTAAATGCAAATGAGCCACTCCTTTCCTGTAGTGAAGGTGGAGCCAAAAACATGCACTGTAACAAATGCGAGGCTCCACACAATTCCTTCATGCTGTCCCAACACAAATTGATTTAAGTGAACTTTATCGTTTTTACAAACTTGAGTTGGTTGAACATAAAAATTAAGTTGTCCCATAAACATTAAGAATTGAGTTGTTTCAACTTATTTTAAATAGGTAGTTTGAACAAGAAGAGTTTGTGAGTGTGCACTTTAAACGCTTTGTCAGTTTAAACGAGAGCCGTGGAACCAGACCAGATGTCTTGCGGCGCAGGAATACATTTCTGAATAAAACGTGATAGCAGTCAGTAACTCTGGTGTACTTTGAATTGGAGCAAGCGTCAGTACAGCGCTTCGAGTCGCGACGTTAATTCAGAACAACATATCTGTAGATATGTTTCCATCCAAAAATACTGGATTATCGCATAAAAGATGTGAGAATAAAGCAGTGACTTTTACCAAACAGATCTAAACACGAGAACAGATCTACTCCAACAAGTCAAAGAGAACAAAATCGTCACTTTTCTGATTATCTGGTGCCAAATATCAACAGTAAAAACTGAATTTGCTGTGGTAGAAGAAGCTGCGTGATTCTTTTCTTCATCGAATTGAATGAAAAACTTGTGCCTCAGAAGGCAATCCTGACATACAGTGAACGCGCAGTGGCGTTTGGAGGCGTGAGACACGGAGCAGAGGCGATTTTGATTCTGGAGGTAATTAATAATAAAATAACACTAATACTGAAATGGTTAAGGTGTTTTAGAATGACCAAAACAACATTTCAGATGTTTTACGTTGATCTCTTATACCAAAATCACATGACTTTTTTAAATGCGCATACAGGAGTTTGTTCGGTAAAAGTGTTTCCATCACAGTTTCTCTCAGTTATGCACAGTTTTTATGCGCATTTTCAAAATGTATGCGCATCTTGGCGTTTTCATCAACCGTTTTTTTTATGCGCATATCCAAATGTGCAAAATATAGATGGATAGAAACCTAGCTTGTGATTTCCTCATTCTTATTGAGCACCGATACAGCCAGTGCTCACAACTGTTACACATGCTGAAGGCATGACCAGTGCTTTCTGCATGTGTGTTTTATTCGCAGTCTGTGCGTTCTTCATCTGCATAACGGTCCTCAGAGCAGGTTTACCAGCATGGCAGAACAAATTGAAGATGTGCTGTCCTTCAGCTTGCATTAGAAAACAGTCAGTTTACTGTTAGGAAACCCACATCAGGCAAGTCTCATGTACAGTATGGGAGACTTTTTCAGGCGTCATAGACGCAAATGTAAAAAAAAATAATAATACCTCAAAGTTTTCCCCTATAGCAGTCAGAGGACTACAACATCAGGTTTAAGGCAGTACTCATGTCTAAAACTCACATTCAGCCTACAATCCTTGCACAACCTACAATTTTATCTGGTATCTCTCTCTTTTGGTAGTGCCCAATTTAAACATGAGATTTTTTGAAACCAGATCTAAAACAGTTGGGTAGAAAATGTTTCTAAGCGGGCAGGGGGTGACTAAAGGATGGATATATGGCGGGAGCAGTCGGGTGCGGAATAAAACCTTGCGGAAGCGGGACTAAAAAAATGAGTCGCACACAGACCTCTAGTTTAAACTCCTGATTTGCATTTTCTAAGCGCACCGATAAGAAAGCACATGAATATTTTACTGGAATAAAATATGCTTTTTCAAATACTCAAAAGTTTCTTACTTTGTGCTGAGAATGTATTTGTTCAAACAACAGCATTGCAAGAAAGAAACTTAGAGTCAGAAAGCATTATGTGACCCATTTTTAAAGATGTGAATTTTACATCCATACATATAATTCTGCATTCTGTTCATATCTGTGAACTAAATTGGACTGAAAATTATTTACAGTTTACTTCTGAATATTGCATAGCCCTGCATTGTAGTTCTCCTACCTGCGCAGGTGGAAAAGTTGGCATATCCGGTAGAGTTACCAGATCCAGCAACTTGTTTGAGGACAGCGGTTCCAAAAATGAAGCACCCATTTGTGGCAGCATACCATGCAGTGAGCCCATTAATGAAACTGATAGGATACTGGCATTTAGAGATTTAAGAGCTGTCCCAAGCCAGTGTGACAACTGTGTGTAAAGGAAACTTACATTAAAAACACTTTCAAAATACTGTACTTCATGTTAACTCAAAAATGAAGGCTTACTCTGCCATTTGCGCTGACATGTCCCTCTGATACACATTGAGCCAGCTGCTGCCACAGGGCGGGTGAGAGATTTGACGAAGACAAAAGGTGTTGTAAGTCTTCAGAGTTCACGTAACATATAAGACCTCCTAACCTATTGTGAGAAACATTGTATTTGGTCAAAACTCAATATGTAAAGGTCAAATGTTATTGAACTTGTGCTTGTACCTCATTATGTTGTCGCCAGTCAGGTTCTTTCCCCTGCCGAAGACGGTACGAAGTACATGGCGCCCCCTTGTGGCATCCAGACTGCTGTTCCCCAACATCTCCATTAACGGCATGAGCTGTAGGTCAAACATTCTGATGCTACTTTTAGAAATTCTTCAAAAATGTCATTGTCTTGACTTGTGCAAACCTTTTATCTGAAATAATTTTGTATTCTCAAAGTTTGAACCTAAACACATATAAAATCAACTTAAACAATTTTCTCTGGGTCTGGCAGGAGCACTTTTAATAAAATCATAAATCATTGAATCAGATTATACCATTAGCATCTCACTCCAAAAAAGTTTTTAATATTTAAACTTGTCTACTCTGTAGTTACTCTGTGTACTAAAGGCAGAGAGAAAACTATCGATTAAAAATGCATGTTTTTTATCATTGTACCTGCTGCAGCCATGGTATGGCAGCAAAGTTTCTTGATTGTTACACCAGAATGAATTCCTATCGACCTAAAAATATTGACTCTTTATTTTCCATCAGTCTACATACACTACGTAACTACAGAAGAGTCAAGCTTCAAATAGGAAAATTAAGGCAAATTTGTGAGTGAGATGCTAATGGTCTAATCTGGTTCAATGATTTACGCTAAGCTAAGCTAAAAGTCTTTTCTCTAGACCAGGTGATTGGTTGAAGGGATTCAAAACGGTAAAACTCAAATATTTAGAGAACATGCCCACACTACCTGACAAAAGTCTTGTTGTTGATGCTAGTTATAAAAGCAATAATAATAACTACACTTCTATTTAAACATTTGGAAAAGTGGCAGAAGGTCTGATTTTTCAGATGAATCATCTGTTGAACTGCATCCCAATCATCACAAATACTGCAGAAAACCTACTGGAACCAGCATGGACCCAAGAATCTCATAAAAATCAGTCAACTTTGGTTAAGGGAAAATCATGGTTTGGGGTTACATTCAGTAAGTGGGCGTGCAAGAGATCTGCAGAGTGGATGGCAACATCAACAGCCTGAAGACACTTGTGCTGTCCATTACATTACAAACCACAGAAGAGGGCAAATTCATCAGCAGGATAGCGCTCCTCCTCATACTTCAGCCTCCACATCAAAGCTCCTGAAAGTACAGAAGGTCAAAGTGCTCCAGGATTGGCCAGCCCAGTCACCAGACATGAACATTATTGAGCATCTCTGGGGTTAGATGAAGGAGGAGGCATTGAAGATGAATCCAAAGAATCTTGATGAACTCCAGATGACTTTATTAATAGGTTATTTGAGTCATTGCAGAGCATTATTAATTCTTTTTCCATTGCAGCATGACTTTATAGTCTATATTGGACATAATTTCTGTTAAGTCACAAGACTTTTGTCCAAGCAAATTCAGACCTTACTGTCCTAATTAAATAATTAAAAATCAAGGCATGATCTTATTTTATTTTGGTAAAATAAGCGTAATCTAGAGGCCTTTACCTTTCATATAAGCCACTTCTGATACCAAATGATCAACTAGAAGTCAAGTTACTATTTGTTGTTCCTAAAACTTAGATAGGTGACAAGACTTTTGTCAGGTAGTGTATATTGTACATTGTTGACAGATGAAGAAACAGTTTATATCATCTACAGCAAAGTGGGCGATAATCTAAAGCATTACCATTGTTCCTTACCTGCTGTGATGTGAGTTGCTGAAAGTGACTGACTGGGAGATGTGGAAGAAGAGGTTGAATGGAGCTGAGGAAATATGGAGGCCACGAAGGGACTTCTCCAGCAACACTGGACTGCAGCAGGCGTTTTACGAAGGCTTGCTTTTGTAGAGACTTCATCTCAGAGCTGTGATCGCTTATGGCCAGCAGTCTGGTGAACATGAATGTGAATCATTAGCATATACAGTTTAAGTCAGAATTATTAGCCCTCCTGAATTATTAGCCCCCCTGAATTATTAGCCCTCTTGAATATTTTTTTCCCCGATTTCTGTTTAACGGAGGGAAGATTTTTTTCAACACATTTCTAAACATAATAGTTTTAATAACTCATTTCTAATAACCGATTTATTTTATCTTTGTCATGATGACAGTAAATAATATTTTATTATCTATTATTTAAGACACTAGTATTCAGCTTAAAGTGACATTTAAAGGCTTAACTTCGTTAATTAGGCAAGTTAGGATAATTTGGCATGTCATTGTATAACAATGGTTTGTTTTGTAATCAAAAAAACCTAAGGGGGCTAATAATATTGACCTTAAATTAAAAAAAAAATCAAAAACTGCTTTTATTCTAGCCGAAATAAAACAAATAAGACTTTCTCTAGAAGAAAAAATATTATCAGACATACTGTGAAAATTTCCTTGCTTTGTTAAACATCCTTTGGGAAAAAAATAAATAAAATAAAATAAAAAATAATAATAATAAAAATCACAAGAGGGTGAATAATTTTGACTTCAACTCTACATCACATGGAGAATAACCTAATGTGGAGACTGATGAAGTGTTAGTAAGATCCACTTACACACTTTCATTGACCATGAGAGAGGCGGGGAAGGTCATGATGTCAGAGACGGACATGTATGGTATAAACTGGGAGAGGTCGATGAAAAGCTCAGGTGTGACTCGGGGAAACTTGTGGATGAAAGCAGCGGTCATACTTTCCATGGCCTCTTGTTCCTTTGGAGAGGCCTGTGAAGGAAACAAGTTATGCAAATAACCTGCTGTTTAAAATCTCCTTTGGGAGGCTAAGACTATTGCACAAACCTATCTATCTAAAAGGTATGAAGCCAGTGCAGGGCCATTACTCTTGGGTGAACTATACCTTTAACATACAAACAGAAAATATGGGAACTACGTACACAATATTAAGAACTAAATTATTTTCTAAATCAAAAGACTAGCGTCAAATGTCTGTGCTTAACCTCTTTAGAACCAAGCAACAGCTTGAACGTTGTTGTTGAGCCTTTTCTAAAATTATATGCAAGTTTATCATTATAATATCAAACATGTTTCAGCCTTTCTAGAGTTCTTCCTTGGAATTAGCATGTTCTAGCTTTCTTTTTTTGCCCCAGGTGAATCTCAAACTGCCTATAATATTGCCTATATAATATTCAGGTCTGGACTCTGTGGAGGCCATTTCATCACTGCCTTTGTTTCCTCAGCTGTTTTTCTCTCCAAATAAGATTTTGTTGCATTAGCAGTGTGTTTGGGATTATTATCAGGCTGAAAAAATTTTTACAAATTAGATGTTCTGTTTACCTGTATAGTTTCCACGTGAAGTTGATCCCAGCTCTGATGAACATGGGACAGAAATCTTTTCACAGCATCTTTCTCTGCGGACAGAACCACACTGCGAATGCTCTCTCTGGGCATTTGTAGATACTCCTAAAGCAATTGAATATTGACATTAGATATTGACAAACGTATCATATCATTATCATAACATATTAATTATAACATGGAAAGTGCTATGAATATTGTTAATATGTTCTGTTTATATTGAGCTTAACTCAAGGGCTTTTAAATTTGGTCATGCAGCATGAAGCAAAAGAGTGTGCAAAACAATGTAAAGAACTGTTTCATATATATATATATATATATATATATATATATATATATATATATATATATATATATATATATATATATATATATATATATATATATATATATATATATATATATATATATATATATATTTATTTATTTTAAAAAATATATATTTTTAAGGGATGGTTCACCCAAAAATGAACATTCAGTCAGACATTCAGTGTTGAACACAAAAAAAAGGTATTCTGAAGAATGTTAGAAACCTGAAGCTATTGCTATATATTGCTATTATTGAAAAACAAACAGTAAGCCAATTGTTACCAGTATTCAGGGGTCACCACAGTGGAATGAACTGCCAACTATTCTAGAATATGTTTTACTCAGCGGATGCCCTTCCAGCTGCAACCCAGTAGTGGGAAACAGCCCTACACTCTTGCATTCACATGCACACACATACACTACGGCCACACTATGCAACCACATCAGGGTGTCAGAATCCACTTTTGCTATTTTATGGATGGAAAAATTCGCTTTTCACCGTGGTACATGGTCTAACAGGGTTGAGCTTACTCTCTTAATGAGTTAAAGGTGTGTTTTGAGAATAAACCAATCAGAGTCTTATCTCCCATTCCCTTTAAGAGTCAGTTGCGTCGTGCCATGGCACATTTGCTATGTACATGGACTGAACGCTTCACTAGAGAGAAAACAGTTAAAGAGAGCATCTGCAGCGCGAGAATGAGAGATGAGCCTCCTCATTCTTTACTTTCACTTTCACTCTCATGGATAAGGAAATGTGTTGTACGCACAGAGATCCATTAGCCTATACATAATTAATTTAGTTTGTTAAGAGCAAAGATTTGTTTCAAAACTATTTCTAAATTCAGTTCTAATTTCCAGCAAACAAATAAATGAACAATAATATCGAAGTGTGTTCAAAAAACTGAGTTATATCCAAACACACATGCCCCATATGGTCTAAAACCTGACAGGTGGGCAAATCTAAGCTTGTTTTTAATGAAACAAATAAAAATATGGATATAATAAGTAATACTGCTAATAATAATAACATTATACAAAAGCAAATTGTTATGAATAAATAAACTGAAATAAACTGAAAAAGCCCAACGAGATGAAGAAGGCATGAAGGCGGTGGTTTTATAATAAGGCCCATTATGTTGAGAAATTGGAGAAATTTTCAGAAATTGGATGAGAAAATATTCAGGGGGGCTAATAATTCAGGAGGGCTGATAATTCTTGACTGTATCATCCAGATACACCTTTATATTTAACAAAAATACTCCCTAGCCAGGAGATTTTTATATTTACCTCTCTTCACCGTCAAAAACCTTCCAAACCTCTTGAGCTTAACTCGCTAGATAACTGAGCGTTGGGAAGAATGAATTATACCTGCATTAAAAATCTTAACGCGGAAGAGTTTCCCTCCCTCTGAATGAGGTCCCACAGGACAGGCTGCTGAGGAGAAAAAGCCTTTTGAAATTGAATGCGTCAAACTGTGCATGATAATATAACACAACACTAGCAAATGCACTGTAAAAAAATAAAACTGTTAATTAACAGTTATCCATTTATTTACGGTAGTGAGTTGCTATATGGGACCTTGATCTCTGCTCTGTTGACTATAAAGTTGAAAATTCAACTCTCCAGTTTAACAAATTGACGTTTATTGACATTTTAGTCATCTGAATAAATATCATGTTTAATAAATCATATATATTGAACTAAATCTGCAAAACAACAGAAAATGTACTGGCAGCTTATTAAAAGGATTTTGTAGTACCATAATATCCAACACCAACCCAGAGAATATATCACTTTAAACCAAAGAGCGTATAGGAGGGTTTGGAGGGGTGGGGGTTATATAGTGGTTCATAGGTTCATTGTGAATGTGTGTTTGCGCCAAAAATATTAATTCCTCTGCTGAAAAAAAAACTGTTTAAACCAGCCTAGACTGGTTGGCTGGTTTTCAGGTGGTCAACAAGCCTGACTTTAGAGGGCTTTTGGTCATTTCAGTCTGGTTTCCAGCCTTTTCCAGCCCGGTCTTAGCTGGTCAGGGTGGGAGAAGACCAGCTTAAACCAGCTTGACTTGCCTAGCCAGAACCAAATATGGCCAGCTTAAACCAGAGTAGTCAAGCTGGTTTTAGCTGGTCATTTTCCAGCCTGACCAGCTAAGACCTGGCTGGAAATGGTCCAAAAATAAAACCAGGCTTGTCAACCAGCTAAAACCAGCCAACTAGCTGGTTTAAGCTGTTTTTTCAGTAGGGTAAGAAGAAACCAGCAAATCTACAGCACCAACAAACAGTCTAAGTGTTCACAAAACATGTTTCTTGTAAAATAGGCATGTACAGTAGGTTGAAGTTAAACAAACAAACAAACAAAAAAACTAATAATACGTACAGTTTTTTTATGGTCATCCATTAATCGGTGCAGGATTGCAAACCTGCCACCGTTTAGTTAACATCGCAAAAGTCATTGAGAACCACTCAATATTCCTTAAATCACTGAAAACATAATAAGTATCAATAAATTAGATGTAATTAAATTAAATAAATAAATTTGGTTTACTGAGGCATTCCCTGAGGCATATTAGCTTCTTTCACACAGTGATACCAGTAATTATCCTGAAACTTTCCTGAACGACTTTACTGGTAAACAACAACAACAACAACAACAAAAACAGTGATCACACAGACAAGGGCATTCTGGAAAAGACCGTTCACGCATCTATTTCAAACACCGGTAAATTCTGACATCATCAGAAACTCTACACGGCTGAGCTTGTATTTCTAAACATAGAAGGGGTCAGGCTTTTGTTGATGGTTTCACTTGTATTTAAAGCTTTGTCCCAGAGACATCCCAAAGCAGAAGTGAGAACCACAGCTAAATGTTTACACATTTGGCCACATTAAAATTCTGTGGAAAAGTAAGTATTGTGAACAAGTTATATGAAAACATATGGAGGAACACTTTCACATGTCGAGATGTACACATGACTGTGTGCTTGCGCTCACTGGAGCATAGGAGCTGGCGCTCACGTGCACACGTCAAAGAACTGAAGTAGAGCTTGAAGGTAAACAACAGTTTATCGATATTTTTTATACAGTTGCCATTAAGAAGAAACATAGAAACGTATTCTGACTAACATCCAATAGCTAAATGTGTCTGGAAAAATATTCAAAGGCGGAGGTGAATACGGCTGAATGTTCTGATTAGCTGGAGTAGACGTCTCACGTCAGCGCACTCTAAACATGAACGCACTCTTTCTGTCAATTCTGGTTGTTGCTAGATCATATACGATTGCGGCCGGAAGTTAATGATAATTATTTAAATTATTTATTAAATTTCCCATTTATTGTATTTTATTGACGTCAGTCATGTAAAAACAGTGGTTGTACTGAGTATTATTTATGCTATCTATTAAATTACCCAATAAATTGTTTTTTTTAAGGCCTACCCCCACCCCAAACCTAAACCCAACCATCACAGTACTGTAAAAACATGAACTATTGTTAAACAGTATAATAAAAAATGCTGCTATATTAATGTGCATGTCGCAATTCCGGCTGGCCGCATATCCAATCTAGATTACATCGACTGATTTTCCTTCTGCATTCACACAGCGCAGCATTCCAGCAAATTACCGGGAATGTTATAACTTTTCTTTCCAGAAAAGTAATGGAACAAATTTACCGGTATTTTCAAAAACACATGATCCCTTTACAAAAAATTATTTTTTGAAAAGGTCTGTATGTGGGGGCTAATGCCACATTGTGCCTGACCATAGATATAAACACTAGATATCGCATAGGGACCCTGAGCATGCGTCAACAGCGCCGCCACATTGGTACAGTGCTCCCAGGACAAACGTCATTCAACTGCACTAGTCAAGACAGTGTTATTACATGAAGATGAGGGACTTTAGCGATGTCTACGGGTGTAGTAACGAGCAAACAAAGAAAACAAAGCACAAAAGCAGAAAATTTCATAGGTAAGATTACGTTTTTGTTTACGTTTTGTATTTTCTGAACTTTTATGCTACACAGGTATCGTTATTAATGATAACAGTCACTTACTGCATTTACCATAAGGCAAAGTAGCTCCAACTCACACTAAACACTCGGCTTATGCTAGTTTTGTTGAATAAAATCAGCAAACAATGCAAAAGAAATATGACAACGAGATGCTGCGCTGCCAGAAACTTATATTATTGTCAGCTAAGTGAAGGAGTCGTTCATAATGGAGATTCATTCACAAACGAATCGCTCCCTCCGTCAGTATGAGCAGTGAAGGCAGGAGAGGAGCTGTGTTTCAGGAGATGATTAGATTAAATTTAACAGGGAGGGTGGATAGTACATTTCTGTACACACAAACGCAGCTTTTTGTCAGGAATGCCAGTGCGATCACTGATCTATCAATGTAAAAAAGTGATGTAAAATTAAAATTTTTCGTAATAAAAAAAAAAAAAATGCATACTGACATTCAGGAAAACTCCCGATCATAGATATATGCATATATGTGTATATCTCTGGCTTTGGATGGCCACAGTCTTCCACTGCAGCTTGGTCCCACATTCATTTCAAAGGAGGGCTACCCTGTTCCAAAATGGTGGCTCTATTGACGCATTCTTTCCTATAGACAACAACAGGGTAGGCGACATCTAATGTATATATCTGAGGTGCCTGACGAAATCCAGTACCCCACCGCCACATTGTCAATGTGTAATTGATAATATTGTCAATGTTAATAAAAAGAGAAAGATCAAGGTCTCATAATGCACATCTCATAATCCCTATATTCAAAAGCACAGCCTAAATAAACAGAAAAATTCAAAACATGAATCACAAAATATGGAAAACTGCTTATTTACGCATGTTTTACAGTGTGGGAAGGAAACATTGAAATGGATGACATACACTGAAGCAGCTCAAAAGATCTTCTTTTAAGGTGGAGTTTTGCTCTCTCTTCAGAAAGACGCCGACAGTGTGAAGTACACTCAGGGACGCGTTGGGTCGTAGAGTAGCCCAAAAAGAGGCATTGTCCTGCAGGCTGGACAGAAGGATGGCCTGACCCAAACCCTGACGCACTTCCAGCTCTCCTTCCTCCAATCCAGCCGAAAGCCCGACCACAAAATCCAAAACTCGAAGCACGTAACTTACCGTCGCCAACCATCCCGTGCGTTCATCGACTACCCCCTCACATAAAGTAAGCTTATGAATGGCGTCTTGCAGGATAGGCAAGGGGTTCACGCAGAGTTGAGAAGTGTCAAAGTCATACGGCGCAGGCAGCATGTCAAACATCCTCTGGAGGACACATTTGGCGCCGATTTTATCCTCAGAGTTCAAACAGTCGTCTGTGAGTGAAGGCTGCTTTTGAAGTAGTGTGAGGTAAAGCGTGGCGTTTTTACAAATATAGTCCTTCAGACCTGCTTTGCTACAAAGCTCAAGGGCGGTGGAGTTTGTGAAATATTCCAGCTTCCACTTTGAATAGTCGCAGTTTTGTTTTGGCGGCTTGTGATTGATTGTGACTTTGGAGCAATACTCCGCAGCCCAGCTGCCATCTTGGGGTATTTGAGACGACTCGTTTCCGCATAAAGACGCGATGAGGGCTGTGTTATTTGGGAGAAAGCATTTTCTAAAGTCCTGGGCGGTTAGTGTTTTGCTGTTTAGCAATGCTAGGCAATCTTCAGTGTCGTCTTTAGGAGATTTAGCAGAAGCTTCATTGGAGAGCTGAAGACAGAGGTCGTCAATACTTGACTGGTTGAGGTACTGGTAATACCTTGTAGCTTCTACCTGAGGAAATTTCACAGCAAAGCCATTAGTAATACAGAACACTTTAAAGCAGAAGTCACCAATCTTTGCCCTGGAGGGCCAGTGTCCCTACAGGGTTTAGCTCCAACTTGCTTCAACACACCTGCCTGGATGTTTCAAGTATACCTTTAAGACCTTGATTATCTTGTTCAGGTGTGTTTGATTAGGGTTGGAGCTAAAATCTGCAGGACACCGGCCCTCCAGGAACAAGTTTGGTGACCACTGCTTTAAAGGGATAGTTCACGCAGAAAATTCTGTCTTCATTTGGGCTGCTCTAGTTCCAAACCTGAGTTACTTTCACTAAATAATTAACTCTTTTTTTTGCTGCTGTTTCAAACTACTTATTTTAAACGTGCTGAAACAACACAGTTCTTGAGATTTGGTAACATCTTGTAGCTTCTACCTAAAGAAATTTCACAGTAAAGCCATTAGTGATGCATAAAAGTTTTAAAGGGATAGTTCACGCAGAAAATTGTCATCATTTAGGCTGCTCTTGTTCCAAACTTGAGTTTCTTTCTTCTGTTGAACACGATTACACTAAATAATTACAAATATTCTTGCTGCTAGTTCAAACTACTGAATGAGCTGAAACAACAAAATTCTTAAGATTTGGTTATACCTTGTAGATTCTAACAGAGGAAATTTCCCAGCAAAGCCATTAGTAATCCAGAACATCCATAGTTGATGCATAAACTTCTGTCATCATTTACTCTTCTTCCAAACCTGAGTTTCTTCTGTTCAACATTATTACACTCAAAGAATAATTTTTGCTGCTTGTTCAAACTACTTATTTAAAATAAGCTAAAACAACACAATTCTTGAGATTTTTGAGGACAACTTAATTTGTGATGGGTCAACATAAATGAATCATGTGAACCAGCCTGATCTCACGAGGAAACTTAACTATTTTAAGATTTGTCAGTTCAGTCGTATGACAATATTTTCAAAATGATTTTTAAAAGGGGGCGTGGCATCAAACCTCACTTCTAAACCGTCATTGGGAGATGAGCAAATCGTACTAAATTGTATGAATGAATTGTACAAACTCAAACTAATTAGCTACAAAAAAGGTTACGAACTGCCGTGACATAGCGTTGGTGTAATCCTGCATTTTATGCAGATATTCTCCTCTGTGAAAAAATGCTGGGTTCCACACAATTGATTAAAACGTATTTATTTTAACATAAAACAATTAAGTTGTCACAAAAACAAAAATCCATTAAGAATTGTGTTGTTTCAGGTCATTTTAAATAAGTGGTTTGAACAAACACTCCCTAAACTGGGAGAAAATTGATCCTATTGTACACTGTAAAAAGTGATTAGTTACTTAAAGTGAGTAAACCAATTGCCTTAAAAGCTACAAGTTGACTTTACAAAAATAATGTAAGTAAACCCGTTGTAACTTGGAACTGTTAAGTTGGCTTAATTTGTCAAATTATGCTAATTGTATTCACTTTTTTAAAAAAAATTAAAGTACACTAATCACTTTTTCCACTGTATCCAGCAAAATGACATACAGTAAAATAAATCTGCTCTTCCAGACTCCAGTGTGTCTTTTAAATTCAATACCGGATGTAGTTGTAGATTTTATAGACTTAATGAACCACCAAATATGTAATATTGTAAAAATTACAGCAATTATTTGACAACAGACGTGCTAAAAAGTCTGATACTGTAAAAAGGATTAGTTGGTTTTTAAAAAAGTGAGTAGAATTAGCATAATTATAAAAATTAAGTCAACTTAACAGTTCCAAGTTACAACAAGTTTACTTACATTATTTTTGTTAAGCCAACTTGTTGCTTTTAAGGCAATTGGTTTACTTGCTTTAAGTAACTAATCACTTTTTACAGTGTACCTACTGTATCTGGTGTCTTGTTATTTATCGTTGATTCTGTGTGGTATGCTGGATGTATTCTATGTTGTTTTATCTGTTGCTGTCTATTTTTGATAATTTGCTTTTAGGTTTGTACAGCACAATGGTCAACAACTGTTTTATTACGCTTTATAAATAAATAAACTAAACTAACCAGGATTTTTAATGAAGAGATCTCTCAAATTTCATTTAAAAATCTATCAAAATTAGTTAAAAAAAAAACGTAGGGTTCAGATTTACACAAGGGTTTGTAAATGATGACAGAATTTAACAGAATGCTTATGACAGAATATTTATTTTCATTTAAAGATCTATCAAAATGTGTTTTTTTTAAACGTAAGGGTTCAGATTAACACAAGGGTGTGTAAATGACGACAGAATTTTGTATTTATGGCTGATCATTCATGAAAACGAAAACTAAAAGTAGCTGGATGTACCTGTTGTGCGTGCTGCAGCCAGAATGTAGAGTTGGCACACACTGTTTTGTTGAACTCGTGAGCGAAGAATTCACTGCAAACGTGAACCCAAAGGAAATCTTCCTCTGCTGCTGAAAGGTACCACGCAGCATCTGAGCAGGTTGCATGCAGGTCAACGCCTAAATGGTTGACTTGAGGGTCCTGTGAGCCATTCTCGTCATCAAAAAGATTACAGTAGAGGAAGACGGTAAAATTCGAGACCCCGGTGAGACCAGGGATAGAGGCGTTACAGGCAGCTTCCAGAATCTCAGCAGAGATCAAGGGGTTTCCATCAGTCTGCTCCTGAATGTTCATGTGGGACTGGCGAAGTTTAGTTCTAGATGATGGTTGAGGTTTTAAAGTCCTTGTTTCCTCTTCTGAAGATGGACAAGTCATGAAAGACGGCCTGCTGGGTAAACCATCTGACCTGAAACCCATCGCTTGAGCGTTCCAAGTCAAGTTATGTCTAATTCCCCTGTACAAAGAGGACAGCATATTTGTTTAATTCATGATAATCTTTATTATTATTATACACTTGGAAATGCATTAGAATGACACTTACCATAATATTAACTGCCTGAGGTCGCCTTCACAAAGAAACAAAAGTGAATGGAAAAGGTTCTGGGTGAATAGTTGACTGGTACAAATCACAGATGATGAAGGCTTAGTGCTGATGATTAATTGAGGAAAATGGAGAGCCGGCACACTGTATTATACAATTGGCCTTGATGTAACAGCATAGCTGAGCACATAATGCCGCAGGTGTACGGTTACAGACATAAAAGAAAGAGGAGATTATCCAGGCTATAGGATTAACAAAGATCCGGTTAATGACTAGCAATGCCATTGTGATTTCAGACAGAGTTGTGCAGAGTTCAGAATGGAGCTGAGAGTGTATTTCAAAATAAAATTTAATTAGAGATGAATTAAATCAGTATATGTGAAGTTTATTTATAAGCTAATTTCGAGAGGACCACTTGCTTATAATTGCTTGCGGCTGTCCCGCATTATCCAATTTATGATTCACCAATCAGATGATTCCTAAGCCACTATAAATACCCTTAGTTCCATATGACAGCCCTCCCCCCTTACTCCTCCTCCTTTTCTAGATGGGTGGCACGGTGGCGCAGTGGTTAGCACTGTTGCCTCACAGCAAGAACATCACTGGTTCTAGTCCGTACCAAGCCAGCCGACGTTTTTGTGTGGAGTTTACACGTTCTCCCCGTGCTCACGTGGGTTTCCCCCAGCGTCCCCGGTTTCCTCCCACTGTCCAAAAACATGCAACTTAAGTTACCTGACTAATCCAAATCAGCACCATCGACATGCTCCTAGTAAGTAGTTATCTCTTTAGAGCAATCACTATCTGTTAAATAGCTACTACAGCAGGGGAGTTCTCGAGATCTACCTGAGCTCAAACTCCCCTCTTGCCCTACAAACGGGTGGGAACCCTGGGCTCGAGGATCTTATGAGCTCAGGGTTCTCTCCCGGGACAGCATGCCAAACAAGCTTTATAATCAATCATCAGCTAAGTGTGAACTCTTGAAATTATTTTATGTTAGCTGATAAGAGTCAACATCTGATTCTATTCTGTCAATTAAAAGAGGTCAGGAAAACACAACTAATCTGTTTACAATTTTTTTTTTTTTGTGAGTGAATGTACCTAAGGGCTGGGACACACCAAGCTGATGCCAAACAGCTAGCACCAACGAAACCAAACCGTGTTGTTGCCTCGCGTTGGATTGCGTTTGGACCAAAAAGCTGCCTGTCAACACACCAAAGGGATGAAAGCTAACAGAAATGTGTCTTGCTCAGCGCCTGCACAAGAGTACTAGCCGTACACAAGAGTACTAGCTGTACTTCTTAAGGAATCTAAGGAAACTTGGTCTATCATCTAAGATCCTCAGCAACTTTTACAGCTGTGTGGTTGAGAGTATCCTGACCAGCTGTATTACTGTATGGTATGGCTACTGTAAAGGACCGCAAACGTCTGCAGAGAGTGGTGAGGACTGCAAAGAAGATCATCAGGTCAACACTGCCTTCTCTGCAGACTATCTACCATCGCAGAGTCCACTAGAGAACTGCCTCCATCCTGAAAGACCCCACGCACGGTACCTCCTACCCTCAGGACGGAGGTATAGGAGTGTGAGATGCAGGACTGCCAGATTCAAGAACTCTTTTTTTCCCATCAGCTATTAGACTTTTAAACGCATAACCAGTGGACATAAACAATTCAATTTCTGCTCAGTAGCACTCTACATTCTCCATCCAAGTTTGCCATTATACTGTTATTTGCACATAAGCCAATTGCACTAGGCACTTTTTGCATAATAAACACAATTCAAGAACCATTATATGTTGTTTACATCTGTTTTCATTACTCCACAATCAGTATTATATATTGTTTACTTTCGTAGATATTCATATATTTATATTTCATAATTATACTTCAGTCACTTCTGTGTATATATGTGTATTTGTGTGTATGTCGTGTAAAATGTGTATGTTGTGTGTATGACTTCACTGTGGACGGCAAAGTAAGAACTTCATTGTACAGGGAAACATGTTTCCTCACTGTGCACATGACAATAACCAATTGAATTGAATTGAATTGAATTGAATTGAATTGAATTGAATTGAAGAGGACTACTCTGCCGGGAACAGAAGTCTATTTTCTTTAGTTCCACAAAAAGAAACCAAACTTTCAACACTGACAGACAAAACATAAACAAAGATTTAGTACCATTATCCTAGTAATTGTCCCTCACCATAGAGGGATTCACTCATGCAAACATGTCTGATAATCTAATATTTCATATTGTTTGCAAATATTTGAGAAATGTAGCAAAACTACAATCGGCATGTTTGTGTTTCTTCTTGGCTTGAATTGTTTACTTGCTTCGTCACTTTACTCGTGCTCTGATTCATTGCTAAATAACCCGTCAGAATGCCCTTTTTAGCCGACGGTTCAACGCCGATTCAACATGCTGAATCGGGCCACTAAGATCTGACGTTAACCTGATGTGTGGAACACACCAAACCAACTACCGACGAACCAATGAAGCCCAATAACCGACCATCGGCTTGGTGTGTCCTGGCCCTTACAGACAAAAAAGAGACAGAGAGATGAAAGTGTAGCCAGAGAGAGATGCATGAAGAGAAAGATGTTTGAATGGAAGAACACTCCTAAAACTAAAAGATTATTTATTGCTATCAGTGTTTTAATGAAGAACCCTACAAATGTGAATTTCTATTCCACAAACTTGTTTCTAGTGAAAATGATATTTTAGATATTTTTTATAATTATTTTTTAGGGGTTTTTACCTTTATTGTTAGGACAGTGGAGATATAGAGACAGGAAAGTTTGGGGAGCAGAGATAGGGGAAGGATCAGCAAAGGACCTCAAGACGGGAATCGAACTCGTGTCGCTGCAAGCACCTTGGTGCCATGTGTCGAAGCACTAACCACTAGGCTATTGGCGCCGACTTAGATAGTTCTTTTAAGAGAAATGGATTTTGAGGAACCAAAATGGTATTGTAACCTTCATTTTACAACCCAGGCTCATTCTGAAAATGTACCCCTATATACATTTCTGGAGAGCACCAAGAAAGTCTCAGGAGATAAATTTTTTTTGTAGTTTTTGTTTTCGTGAATCCACCAGAGGTTGCTGTGTACGCTTTTTGAGATCTCAAATTTCTCTCGCAAGTGCCTTTTGCGCCAACCCAAAAGAGGCCGCTGTCGACTGACTGACTGACCGATCGACAGACCCACCCTCCTCCTTCCTTAAACCCAACCAAAAGTGTTTTCAAAAGTACAGATTGACCCGCGTACCCACTTCCCTAAATCCAACCGACGGTTTAAAAAGCAATCTAAAAAAAGAAAAGCCCTTACCTGATTTTTACTACATTTTCAGATTTTATCACATTCTCACCCAGTTATTTACTTGTTTATTTTATTTTTTGGCTTCTGTTTTTATCTTTCTAGAAGCGTTCATCACCAGACTCAAACCTTGCATCGTGGTCAACTCCTCTCTGCGTCCCAATTCTGCCAACATACATGGCGAGCTACTGGACCAACTGACAACAACAGGAAAGCCATCCATACGGAGGTAAGTGGTTGGCTGGTAAAGGCTGATTTATACTTCTGCGTCAAACGCCGGTGTATGCTACGGCGTTGACGCATAGCCCTTCGCTGTGGCCGTCGGCATCGCTGACGTGCACCTCTCAAAAAATTTAACTACACGTCGCAACGAAGCGTAGCGCAAGCTCTGTGATTGGTCGGCTTGGTATCGCTGACGAATCTGGGGGGGATCAAGAGCCGCGCCAATGGTGCGAGCCTGATGGAGCGATTGTTTACAAGTGTGGAGTTCCGTGAAGAAGCTCTGGATGGAAAGTTTTGTTTTGTGTCTACCTCATAGTTAAAATTGTTGCACGTCCGCCGTTTCCTGCCTCAAAATGAACGAGTTTGAGCCACTTGTACAGTAGCGAAGAAACTCGACACAGAGGAACATTTACACCTCACTGCCAACTAGCGTTTCGGAAGTGTTAATGCAGACCAATAGAGACAGCGCGCAGAAGTATAAATGCACAGCTACGGGCGTTGCATGCGCCGCGGGTTACGCCGGTCACTTGACGCAGAAGTATAAACCAGGTTTAAGAGTGAGGAGGAATGGCGTCATACTGCCCGTAGCGTTCGTTTTAAAGATGAAATACAGCCATACAATACGTACATCTGCCTACATAATTCACAATCTCCAGAAATGTATATTGGGCTACGTTTTCAGAATGAACCTATGTTGAAACCATTTTAAGATAGAACACACAATTATCTAGTATGCATCAAATGGGCTGAATTTGTAGCATTTGCAATTTAAATTTAAATTAAGTGGGAGACAATTTTATTAAATTTTAATCTTGCAAAGTCATGATTTCAGAATAATAGATGATGAATCTCTTTAGACAACTTGTTACAATATTACAACTAAACTATGCATGTGCTAGAATGCATTCGTTATCATATTAAAAGTGTGCATACTTGCCTACAGAACATCTTCCATGTCGACTGTATTGAGGTTCTCCAACCATGCTGCTCACATCCTCCAGCAGTGCCTTGGTCATATGTGACACTTTCCTCCTCAGATTACCATAGACGCTGCGGCCCACATTGTGCAGAAATCCCCGTCTGAGGTTATCCAAGCCCTTCAGGAGGGCAGGATTACGCTCGGCGAACTGTACTGCCCTTTCTCCGGCGTTTGACCTTGACAGAGCCTGAAGCAGCAGCGTCTGCATTGAAGCAAAACTCTCAGACTGATTCAACAAGAGCTGCTCCTCAAGCACTTCAGGTGGAACAAGGAAAGGTTTAAACCGTCCCGTAGAGGCAGCGCCATCTCTCTGATGGCTCTCCACATTCACAGGATGAAGACTGACCACAGGTTTCCAGTTTCTGGTCTCCATGAAGCTTATAAGCTGCTCAAGCCAGCTCAGGTTAAAAGAGCAATCATTCCGTCCTTTCAAGACACATATGAAACCCTGGAGACCTGCGACAGCTTGTCCGTACGTCCCGCTGACCACCGCCTGGAGGACCGTTTCCAGCAAAGCACTGATGGTTTTCCAATTCTGCGAAATAAAAGTTAAAATGGGCTTCTGGGGCTGCTTTTCGGAGAGGGTTAAAAGGCTTTGCACCAAACCTAGAAGTCCATCCCAATGTGGGCTTCCCCTAAGAGACAGGAACAGATCCTGAAGCCTAAAAGTGGGTCGCGGGGGACTTTTCCCATCCCACATCCCAAGCGAGGCTTCCCTTCCGGTCTGGAGGAGAGAATAGAGAAGGTTCTCCCAAAACTGGTCGTCACTAAAACCCTGGCCATCATCTAACTCGGCGCTCATCTCCTGTAAGTACATGGAGATGTTGTACAGAAATCCTGAGAGTCTGTTCCTGTCAATGGATTTGTTTATAGATGGGATGCTTTTTTTCTTCGGCAGGACTCCGAGGGATTTGAGGCCTCCCATGATGCCCTTCACGATGGATTGGATTTGTTGATCTTTCCGTCTTTCTGCTGGCGGCTGTACTCGGTATGGGTTCCATCCTCCACCTTTCCTCCAAATCTCGACAAGCTCTTTTAATATAGCCTCCCTTTGGTCTTCTTTTTTGCTTCCTGTACAGACAAACAAACAAATTGAGTTGTCATAACAGAGAATAGCACATAAACAGCCTGCATGGACCTTTTTTTCAGAATTTCTCAGTAGCGGACATTGTAATAATTGGGTAAACTAAGGCCCCATTTACACTTATACATTTTTGATTTAAAGTTTTGCTACAGCTTCCGTCCACACTACCCCGGAGTATTCGAGCCCCGAAAACGGAACGTTTTGGAAACGCTAAAGAGGCCAATTTGGTTTTTAAATGCTGCTTAAATATGTCTGTGTGGATGAGGAAAAATGGAGACGTCTGAAAACTGAGGTGAAGCTGATTGAGCCTTTTTCCTCAATAAAATGTTCACAAAGTTCAGTCTTGAATTCTTTTCTTGTAAGTTCAGACTTCGCAAGTTTGGTATGGAAAACAAACTCCAGAGGATTCGTCGGGTAAATCTTCAAAGGGAACTGTGTACTTTATAACCTCATACACATAAACCCTGACTACATTGTTTTAAAATTTTACACAAAATAAAATGATAACATGATGTAAGGAACTGCCTGTTTTCATTTTGATATTAACAATTTAACAGACACCAAAAATGTTTAGGCATTGTGTAGCTACATATTTAAATGACCGTCATCTTCATTGTATATTTATAACATAACGAAGCCTATAACATTACTGCCTCCTTTAAGTTTCATTGAAAAACATGAAACATACCCTCTCTTTTGCTGAATATCAGTTTTAATAATCAATAATGGTCATTATTAAAGTATAACGCACAATTCGTTTATACAATGTAGGCAAGCAATCAGTCAAATAAGCAGAATCAGTGTACGTGGTTGCATAATATATTAACTTATTTCTGTGCTCAGCCGAAACGCATCACCTGAGAACAATTAATAGATTCACAAGAGCGAAGAGTTGTCAGATAGAGACAAAATTAATTAAATATCACGTTTAACAACTATGGTGAGATGAGATTCAGTTGTTGATCCTTGATGAACTGTCTGACGTGTGCTGCTCTCACCTGGGAAGGTGTGCTCAAAGCACCCGCTGACTGCCTGGAGCTCATACGTCCGCATTGGCTGCAGCACATGCCAAAGAGTGTGTGTGTGGTCACGTGATGTGCGTTTTCAGTGTTGTAGTGTGGACGGAGATCTTTTCAAAAACACTAGTTGAAACGCCAGTTTGGATGTGGATCGTTTTCGTTCTAAAAAGCCATTTTAAAACTAAAGCGTAGTGTAAACGGGCCCTTGGAGAGCAGTAAATGGGAGAGTACAAGACTGATAACGGCAGCTGGAAGAGAGAACAGTGTTGAATTTACTGTCCTGCCTCCATAGACACTGCATTTAAAAACACCAAGCGGTAATTTGTACTTTGTAATTTGATGCAAAGATGATATAATACAGACAGAAATACATATGATTGTTCATATGTTTTAATTAAAAAATCTAAGTATTAGAAAAATTTCGAGGATTAAAGATGTTGATGATCGTTAAATGCATCATAAGCAGTGGTGTAAATTAACTAATTACAAATACTCAAACTACTGTAATTTAATAAGTAGTTTTAAAAATGTGTGCTTTTACTCCCTTGAGTACATATTCAGTGCTGTATCGGTACTTTTACTCCACTGCTTTCCTTCAACCTGCAGTCACTACTTAATTACTTATTTTTTTCAGTCCTGTGATTCCTTTACAATCAAATCGCACATAGAAGGTAAATCGCATCATAATAATCTACTGTGCCTCAAGACATGGGCGATTCATAATTGCAACAAACCTTTTGGAAGCATTAAAAGTGTCTAAGAAGATGTCCAAAATCTTACACGCTTTGACCCAGAGACTGTTAAGATGCACGTCACTGATGAGAAGATGACTATATTTGCTGTATGATGACCAAAAAGGCCTTAAACAGCCAGCAGGCACAAGACATCAACACACGTAACATTAGATTGATGACCCCAACGTCGTAGGAACGTTGCAATTTGCTTGGAAATGAAATCAGGTTGACATCAGAACTCAACATCAGGCCGACATCAATGTCCAACCTAAACTCAACCAAATATCAACGTCTAATGATGTTACAGTTTGATGTTGTGTGGACGTTACCGCTATGACGTCTATCAGATGTTGAATTTTGGTTGCCATACCTATTGAATAATTGTCAGTTTTTGACATTAGCATCATTTAAGATGTTTTCTCGACGTTGGATTTTGGTAATTTTTTAACACAACCTAAAATCAATCAAATATTAACGTCATTTGACATTGTTATCAGTGATCAAAATAGCATTGTCCTTAGACACTGGCTAGACATTGGATTTTGACATTGAAACCTAATCTTAACTTCTTATGATATTGTGTGCCTGCTGGGCAATAACTAAATGCACTACAGAATGTTACGTTTACACACATCCACAAATTACATGTAAATGCATCAGCTTTTAACAGCGTAATATTCACTACTCATACTTTAACTAATATTTACAACAGATACTTTTGTATTTGCACTACATATTTAAGCCATTTACAACACTGATCATAACAGTCTTGTGAAAAAAATCCATTGTCTTACCTCCAGCAGTGGCCGATGCTTGATCCAGTAAAAGCAAAATCACAACAATTCCCAGCTTGCCCATCCTAACTTCCATCGCCTCAAGGTAGCAGGGATAAAATCATTTTGTCGTGCCGGTAAGAGTGCATTTGCGTTCCTTTAGGAGCTGACGGAGACATTCAGAGAGTAAAGTGTCAGGCTGTGGAGCGCGCATGAAATCTTAATGACTATCCACTGTCACTTGGCTAAACTTTCACAAAGAAAAAGTTTGAAAGAGCTTAAAGGGAGAGTTCTGCCATCAAATCTGATCAATTCCTCTGTCATTTCCTCATATTTTTGAGCATTTGAAACTACAAACATTAAATTGTTGACTACAAAATTATCATTGTGCTGAAAACTAAAGAATAATATGTAAGTTTGTTTCTAAAAGTAGTTAAAGAGATACTGCAGTTCACCACAACATGAAAATTCTAGCATCATTTATTGACCCTGGACTTTGGTTGTTAATGGTTGGAAACCTGTAACCGCTGACTTCCATAGTATTTGTTTGTCCTACTATAGGTGTCAGTGGTTTACAGGTTTCCAACATTCTTCAAAATATCTTCTTTTTTGTTCAACCCAAAAAAGAAACTTATTAAACTTTGGAATCATATAGTGAGTGCATTTTCATTGTTTCCCTTTAACATTGTATTGACACTGTATAAATGAATGACCTTTGGTAGTTAACCATAAATTTAGACAATTATTTAATGGTATTTTTAAATGGCATTTTCTTTATTTATCATTTTTTTCTGTATTTTACATTTATTTTTAACAATGAAATTCTTCGGGTGTTTTTTTAACCATAATTTGAAGGTTGTTTTTTACAGTGTACAACAGGAATGTCCGAACTCAGAGGGCCGGTGTCTTGCAAAGTTTAGTTTCAACCCAAATCAGACACACTTGTGCTAGCTGATCAAGCTCTTATAGACTTTCTAGAAACATCCGTGCAGGTGTGTTGAGGCAAATTGGAGCTAAAATCTGCAGGACACGGCCCTCCAGGACCAAGTTTGGACACCCCTGGTGCACAAGGTAACTACGGTTCAGGGTGTAGGTTTAGGGATAATAACTTATTCCCCAGTTTGCATAATCACTACATGTACATGACAATATAATGACTACATTCATTCATTCATTTTCCTTCGGATTAGTCTCCATTTCAGAGGTCACCACAGCAGAATGAACCATCAACTATTCCGGTATATGTTTTACGCAGTGGATGCCCTTTCAGCCACAACTCAGTACTGGGAAACCATACACACTCATATTCACAAAAACACTAATATGCTACGGCCAATTTAGTTCATCCAATTCACCTATACTGCATGTCTTTGGACTGTGGGGGAAACAGGAGCACCTGGAGAAAACCCATGCCAACACAGGGAAAACATGCAAACTTTACACAGAAATGGCAGCTGGCCAAGTTAGGACTTGAACCTTATAGCTGTGAGGCAACAGTAACCACTGAGCCACTGTGTCATCGTTATTGAAGACTAAAGCAGATATTTTGAAGAATGTTGGAAACCTGTAGGAAACCTTCACATCTTTAATATGTGTTTTTGCTAAAATACTGTAGATGTCAGTGGTTACATGATTCTAACATTCTTCAAAATATCTTCTTTTGTGGTCAACTGAATAAAGAATGTTTTAGAACTACATAGAGAGTCATTTTTATTGTTGGGTGCATTTTTCTTTAACACTATTAACTCTGTATACGTTAATGAACTATAGTTTACCATCAATTTAAACATTTATCTTAAGGTATTAATCAGGGGTCACAACAGCGGAATGAACCACCAACTTATCCAGCATATGTTTTACACAGCGGATGCTCTTCCAGCTGCAACCCATACACCTATACAGTCTCATTCACACTCATACACTACGGACAATTTAGCTTATCCAATTCACCTACAGCTGTCTTTGGATTTGTGGGGGAAACCGGAGCACCCGGAGGAAAACCACATGAACACGGGACGAACATGCAAACTCCACACAGAAATGCCAACAACCCCAGCTGAGGCTCGAACCAGTGACCTTCTTGCTGTGAGGTGACAGCGCTTCCCACTGCGCCACCGGCCCGCCCTAATTATTCATTCATTTTCTTTTCGGCTTAGTCCCTTTATTACTCTGGGGTCGCCGCAGTGGAATGAACCACCAACTTATCCAGCAAATGTTTTAAGCAGCGAATTCCCTTCCAACTGCAACCCATCACTGGCAAACATCCATTCACACTCATTCATATACATACACTATAGAAAATTTAGCTTACCCAATTTACCTATACAGCATGTCTTTAGACTTGTGGAGGAAACGGGAACAACCGGAGAAAACCCACGCCAATACGGCCTAATTATTCATTTATTTGTTATTATTATGTTTTAATCTTCTTTTTTACTCTATATTACCTGACAAAAGTCTTGTCCTCTATCCAAGTTTTAGGAACAAATAATAATAACTTGACTTCTAGTTGATCATTTGGTATCAGAAGTGGCTTATATGAAAGGCAAAGACTTCTAGATTATTAAAATATGATCATGCCTTGATTCTTAATTATTTAATTAGGACAGTAAGGTCTGACTTTGTTTAAACAACAGTCTTGTCACTTAACAGGAATAATGTGCAATATAGAATATAAAGTCATGCTGCAGTGGAAAAAGAATTAATATTGTGTATGACTCTTATGAGCTTGGAGGACTGCATCTATAAATCTCTGCAATGACTCAAATAACTTATTAATAAATTCATCTGGAATAGCAAAGAAAGGGCTCTTGCAGGACTCTCAGAGTTCATCAAGATTCTTTGGATTCATCTTTAATGCCTCCTCCTCCATCTTACCCCAGACATGCTCAATAATGTTCATTCTGGTGACTGGGCAGGCCAATCCTGGAGCACTTTGACCTTCTCTGCTTTCAGGAACTTTGATGTGGAGGCTGAAGTATGAGAAGGAGCGCTATCCTGCTGAAGAATTTGCCCTCTCCTGTGGGTTGTAATGTAATGGGCAGCACAAATGTCTTGATACCTCAGGCTGTTGATGTTGCCATCCACTCTGCAGATCTCTCGCACGCCCCCATACTGAATGTAACCCCAAACCATGATTTTGCCTTCACCAAACTTGATTGATTTCTGTGAGACTCTTAGGTCCATGTGGGTCCAGTAGGTCTTCTGCAGTATTTGTGATGATTGTGATGCAGTTCAACAGATGATTCATCTGAAAAATCTACTTTCTGTCACTTTTCCAAATGAGAAACTAGAAGTCAAGTTATTATTTGTTGCTCTTACAACTGGGATCAACGACAAGACATTTGTCAGGTACTACTTATGGATATTATTCAATTCTACATGTCTGAATTTACGTTAAGATTTCTTGCAATATTCAACTACTCAATAAAAAAAATCACAAATTCATTAAGGGTGAGTAAAGGATGACAGAGTTTTCATTTTTGGGTTAACTATCACTTCAAAATAAAACACATTTATTTTAAACAAATATAAAACAAGCAAATAAATAAATATTCATTTCTTCTTTATCAGTTTTGCCCTGATACAATGCACATAAATAATCCAAATTAGACTTAAAATACACTTACCTGCATTTTGTCTTCAACATACATCAAAATACATTCATTAAAATGATGTTATGCACTTACCTACAATCCGCTGTGCGCATATAATCCCGTTTGCATTTGTGAAAAACAGATTGGATGTGTCTAGGATTGCGAATTATTTCTCGCTCTCTCTCTCTCTACATCCTTCTCTGTCAGCATTTGTCACTTTTTCTTGCGCTCCCCCTCCCCGCTCTTTGAGATTCAATTGGACCCTGAAAAGCCAAAGCTTCATGTTTCAGCGGCACGGTCCCGTCATGTGCCAGCTGACTGTGTGCTGGAGAGAGAGAGAGACAGAGATGTTATTTGAGAAAAGAGAAAGGCCAAGGAACTTTAAGAAGGTGTACTCGTGTATCACAAGGCAATTTCATAGTAATTAAGATTAAAGGAGTCGCACAGGAAGGTCATCGATTCGACTGGGGCTAAAACAGGCCACTGTAGATATACTATAGATAATGCGCATGATTTCCCAAATGATGTTTAGCAGAGCAGGGAGTTTTTCACAGTATTCATTCATTCATTTTCTTTTCAGCCTAGTCCCTTAATTAATCTGAGGTCGCCACAGCGGAATGAACCGCCAGCATGTTTTTTTTACACAGCGAATGCCCTTACTGCTGCAACCCATCACTGAAAAACACCCATACACACTCTTTCACACACATTCACTACAGACAATTTAGCCTATACCCAATTTACCTATACCACATGTCTTTGGACTTGTGGAGGAAACCGGAACACCAAGACGGGGAGAACGTGCAAACTCCACACAGGTACGCCAATTAGAAAGTCTTATTTGTTCTATAATAATTTTAATAAATTGCTTGGTGTGTTATAAACAACTTGTTTAATAACAATTCAGGATTTTTTTTTGATGGGAATGCCTAATTTTTATGGTGCTAATTTGTGTGCATATTATGATTTTTAGTTTATAACGTGTTTATTTTAATTTGGAATGATGTTTCATTTCGTTTGGTTTTCTTTTAAAGATAAGACATCCCATTTTGAAGTCAAAACTGATGTTTTTTCTATACTGTTTGGTGTGTAACAAACAATTCATTTAATAATAATTCAATTTTTGTAGATGAGAACGATCATAAACAAATCTATAACCCAATCTTTATGGTGATAATGAGAATTAATGCGTTTATTATAATTTTGTGTTTTTATTATGTTTTAGTTATGATTTTGAATGAACTTTCTATTTAATATATTGTTTGGTGTGTAAATTAATTTAATAAAAATTCTATATCTTTCAATAGGAATGCCCAATCTTCAAGGTGATAATGACAATTAGCGTGTTTATTATGATTCTGTGTTTATATTATGTGTTTATTATGATTTTCAATGACACTTCATTTTGTTTGGATTTTTTTTAAAGATGAGACATATCATTTTGATGTCAATGATTATTATTATTTTTAATATATTGTTTGGTGCGTAATAAACAAGTAGTTTAATAATAGTTTTATGTCTTTTGATGGGAACGAAACCAAAAAATCTATAGTCCAATCTTTATGGTGATGATCAGAATTAGTCTGTTTATTATGATTTGAATGACGTTTCGTTTTGTTTGGATTTGTTTTAAAGATAAGACATCCTGTTTTGATGTCAAATTTGATTTATATATATATATATATATATATATATATATATATATATATATATATATATATATATATATATATATATATATATAATTTTATAAATATATAAATATTGATTTATAAATATATATACATATTGTTTGTAGTGTAATGAACAATTAGTTTAATGACAATTCAATATCTTTAGATGAGAATGATCCCCCATCTATAACCCAATCCGTATAGTGATAATCAGAATTAGTGTGTTCACAATGTTTTTGTTTATATTATGTGTTTATCATGATTTTGAATGACGTTTCATACTGTTTGGTTTTCTTCTGAAGGTGAGACATTCCCATTTTGATTTCAAAAGTGATTTTTTTTTTTTTTTTATTGATTGGTGTGTAATAAACAATTAGTTTATTAACAATTCTTTAGATGGGAACCCCAAAAAATATGGTGACAATGATTATCAGTGTGTTTATAAGGATTTTAATTGAAGTTTAATTGTGTTTGGTTTTCTCTTATGATTATATTTTTTAAAAAACAATCAAAGATAAGACATCCTGTTTTCTCTTAAAAGCATACAAAAAAGCATTATTAAAGAGTTTTCTTTTATGTTTCAAACAGTGAAACTAAAATGTCAAAACATACAGTTGAAGTCAAAATTATTTGCCGTCTGATTTTTTTCTTTTCTTTTTCAAATATTTTCTAAATGATGCAAAGAATTTTTCCACAGTATTTTCCCATAATATTTTTTTCTTCTAGAGAAAGTCTTATTTGCTTCATTTTGGCTAGAATAAAATTAAATAAAATATCTATTTTTATTTTTTAAACCATTTTAACGTCAATATTATTGGCCCTCTTTAGCAATACTTTTTGTATTGCTGAAAAAAGATTAATAAATTCAAAAGCCTAACTGGAAAAGTACAATATTCTCTTAAGGTACATATATACCGTGTGTGTGTGTGTGTGTGTGTGTGTGTGTGTGTGTGTGTGTATATATATATATATATATATATATATATATATATATATATATATATATATATATATATATATATATATATATTATAACAGTGCAAAATTAAATCTCTATCCAGCCATTTTCTTCTTCAAAATCTCCCAAGTTAATTTTCACCTGTGCCAAACTGCTCCCCTTGTCCTGCTGGGTGTTGTTTTACTTCAGTGTCAGCCAGCGGCTCGCCTACAGCTGTCATAAAACTAAAAGTGTCCCTCTGCCACCGCCAGCACACAATCAGGCCCTTCACTGATGCTCAAAATCATCACTCTCTCTTGTCTAAAACCTGAAACCCGAGTGGCTTCAGTGAAAGCACCAGCAGAGCCTCCCCACAAGCCTTTTAATTCTGTGTTGCTGTCGCCTGCAGCGGAACAATAACTTCCTCTTGTATTATTGATGCCCGAGGGAGCGGCGGTCACTGGAGCTCAGTTTGGCCGCAGGAATATTAAATGAGAAACTTTACCCCTCCTGCCTCTGACTAGCTCCACTCAAATCGCAGAAAGGAGATCCGATGTAGAAAAAAATGCATGTAACTTATTAAAGGGGATAGTTCACGCAAAAATTACATTTTGTTATCATTTACTCTCCCTTTACTCAACCGTTCCTGTTTGAGTTTTTTTAATGTTTGCAAAGCGGTAACCATTCACTACCATAGTATTTGTTTTTCCTACTATGTCAATGGTTACTGGTATCTGACTAACTCCACTCAAATCGCACACGCCGGTCAGCTTGTTTGTTTGCTCTGACGTGCATACGACATAACAGTGCTGCTTCAAAATATAGTGAAGAGCCATTTGATCAAAAGAGATCTGATCGATGTAGAAAAAATGCATGTTAAGCTATTAAAGGCATAGTTCATGTAAAACTGTCTTTGAGGTTTTTTTTTATGGTAACCATTCACTGCCATTTGTTTTTCCTACGGTTATCAATGGTTACCAGTTTCTGACTCAAATTGCACTTGCCAGTCAGATTGTTTGTTTGTTTGTTTGTTTGTTTGTTTGTTTGTTTTGATGTGAATACGACTAAACAGTGATGCTTAAAACGTTACCAATTTACAGCAATAGTATTTGTTTTTCCCACTATAGATGTCAATGGTTACCGGTTTCTGACTCAAAATGCACATCCCAGTCAGCTTGTTTGTTTGTTTTGATGTGCATACGACTAAACAGTGATGCTTAAAACGTTAGCAATTTACAGCAATAGTATTTGTTTTTCCCACTATGGATGTCAATGGTTACTGGTTTCTGACTATCTCCACCCAAATCGCACACACCGGTCAGCTTGTTTGTTTGCTCTGACGTGCATACGACATAACAGGGATGCTTCAAAATATAGTGAAGAGCCATTTGATCAAAGGAGATATGATCCATGTAGAAAAAAATGCATGTTAAGCTATTAAAGGCATAGTTCAGGTACAACTGTCTTTGAGTTTTTGTTTTTTTATGGTAACCATTCACTGCCATTTGTTTTTCCTATGGTTATCAATGGTCACCAGTTTCTGACTCAAATTACACATGCCATGTTTGTTTGTTTGTTTGTTTGCTTGTTTGTTTGTTTGTTTTGATGTGAATACGACTAAACAGGGATGCTTAAAACGTTACCAATTTACTGCAATAGTATTTGTTTTTCCCACTATAGATGTCAATGGTTACCGGTTTCTGACTCAAATTGCACATCCCAGTCAGCTTGTTTGTTTGTTTTGATGTGCATACGACTAAACAGTAATTCTTAAAACATTGACAATTTACTGCATTAGTATTTGTTTTTCCGATCAGCTTGTTTGTTTGCTCTGACGTGCATATGACTAAACAGTGATGCTTTAAAGTATAGTGAAGAGCCATTTGATCGAGATCTGATTGATGTAGAAAAAAATGCATGTTAACCATGGATATATAGACTGTAAAAAGATATGGACGTAGTGACGTCACCCATAGCTTTCTGAAGAGCACAAATTAAGTAACAAATGCGCCAATCATTGCCATTTTGTTCGCGAGTCATCGAAGTTTCACTGACAACGGCAAAGAGGCGGAGCATGAGAATAGCTACATACACCTGCTGGCATTCTGCATAGATACACTGTAAAAAATAAATTGTTGAGAAAACAGAAAAAAAATAAGGCAACTTGATGCAGTAAGAACTTTGAGTTGTCCCAACAACTGTTTTTTAGTTTTTCTCAGTAACTATTTTTTGTTCAGCTAACATAATTTTGTTTATTATGCAATGTTGATTATTGTATTTTACTAATGAAGATTTCTCGTCACATCAACTGAAGCAACAGCAACTGCTATTGAGTCAATACATTTTTTTCTGTTTAGTGGATGATTTTTTTCAAATTTGCAAAATAAGTAATTAGTTCTAGTTAGCATATCATCCTGTTTTTAATCATTTTACTTAAAAATGAACACAAACTTACTACTTCATCCATTCATTTTCCTTTGGCTTAGTTTCTTTATTCATCAGGGGTCACCACAGCTGAATGAACTACCAACTTATTCAGCATGTTTTACAGGGTATGCCCTTCCAGCTGCAACCCAGTACTGGCAAACACCCATTCACACTCAGACACCTGTACCTCATGTCTTTGAACTATGGCAGAAACCAGAGTACCCGGAGAAAACCCACGTGAACACAGGGATGCCAACTGACCCAGCCGGGTCTCGAACCAGCAACCTTCTTCTGTGAGGTGACTGTGCTACCAACTGCGCCACTGTGTCTCCAATCTTTCAAGCAACTGATAAACAAACTTAGTTTTCGATCGTCACGTCACGCATGCACAAATTATTTAAATATCAACATTTCTGTTCAACACAAAAATGTTTGTCCAGAAAACTCAGTTAAACATGTAGACATAACATTTTAGCGAATATTATTGACATAACATATATTTTTATGTAATCAATTCGTATTCACAATTCTTAGTATTTATGACAGAAAAATTACAGTGTGCTGAACAAATGGTGATTTAGTTTTTTAGAGTGTAGACTTTTCTTTGGGAGAAATGCTTAATACTTTTACTTCTACTAATTCTACTTTTACTTAAAACTAATACTTCTAATACATTACCTGCGACTCGTTTGTGTTCTGACCATGCTGGTTGTATACTATATCAATAAAGTGTTTAGACTTTTAAAAACACTGTTGTAACACATTGAGCCACTAAGAATTGTTCTTATGACGTTTTTCTACAGGAGGAGAACGCAAATTACTTCCAAACACTTCAGATATAGTCTGTGTTAGTAAATGCAAGGCTAATAATGAAATCCAGGCATAACACTGTATGACAACGCTTCAGATGACTGTTCGAGAGCCTACAGCTGATCAATCTGTCAGATTCTAGAGTGCATTACAGGTCGGAAGATAATTATAAATGATAAATGAACTTAAATAAAACAAATACATTTCTAGAGATGGTATATAAGTATATAATTTCACTCATCTGGGAAATGGAGGCCACATGAACGGTTTGTGAACACAATTAAGTGCACACAGCATGCCATATCATCTGATAACTAAAATATGATGTATATGCAGAGTTCAGCAGCTAATCAGCCGGAATCAGCTGAGGTGAGGAGACAGCAAGCAGCGAGACCAAGCTGTCACTCAAGTGGCCACACCCTTAATTATGCAGACTTAATAAAACTTAATAAAAAACATAACAGATGAGTTATCAAAAAAATTAACCCCCTCACAGTTATCATGAAGGGTAATATTAGCTGTGAGCCAATTCAGCATTGCAGTCAGTAAATATCTAGATTTCCTGGAGCCAGCCCCCAAAGGCCAGTCGATGAATTGCAGTTTAATTCATTCTGTATTGGCTTCCCGAGAGAGCGCGGAAGGTTGCTGCAAGATGTTAACTTATTAAAGGGGTAGTTCACGCAAAGTTTTTCATTTTAAGTCCTCTTTTACTCAGTCGTTCCAAACCTGTTTGAATTTCTTTTAAATGTTATGCTTTTAATGTTAGAAACCGGTAACCATTCAATATACTATAATATATTCTATTATAGTATTTGTTTATTAACTCTCATCAAAAATTCAATCAAAATTCTACTCTACAGTTTAACAAAGTGACGTTTAGTGACATTGTTTTGTAGGGTAAAATAATATAATGTATAAAAAATAATACATGGAGAAATAAGTCTGTAAAATAACAGAACATCTACTGGCAGTTGGTTACAAGGATTTTGTACCGTAATATGCAACACCAGCCCAGACAGTATATCACTTTAAACTAATAAAAGTAGATTAAAAACTTTTCAAGGTTAAAAGCATTGGAAGGACAATCAAGCTCTCATAATGCAATTCAAAAACATAAATAAATGGGGAAAAATAAAAACATAAATCACAAATTACAGAAAACTGCTAATTTACGAATAATTTTTAGTGTATAATGTGATCCCATCAAACCCAAAATGTGCTTTCATCACTACAGTGAACTTTGGACCGGTTCCATGTCCCTGTTAATTTGTTCTTTTGATTGTTTTTGCTGATGATGGTTTGGTCACTCCAGGGCTTTCAGTCTATATTCTCCAGTCTAAATGTAGAGATACATATAGATCTATATAGATTTAGATACCCTGATCAGAGCTGAACTGATGATCCATTTCAACTGACTGACCATTTAGATTATACCCTTGTGCGTTTATCTTCATGTTTTTATAGAGGCTAGATTCAATTGAAATACCACCACACTTACTAGTATCAAACTGATACTACTTGAGAATTTCATGTCTACTTTACAAATATTGTCAAAAGTATGAAAAAATACTATTCATATTCCTCAAAACATAGGGGGCGCCTTTGTATGTTCACCAATGGAAACTGGAGGTCACCTGGTGGTCATGTCTGGTACTGCGGCCAAACAAAATCTTACTAAAAGCTCTTTTTTTTGGATATCAACTTTAAATATGGAATACTATTTATTCAGATATTTAGCATATGTTTTTCTGTCAACTTTAAGCTGAGACATGTTTTGTAAAATACATTTTTTTCATATGTATTATATTAACATATGCATTAATTGTTTTATTGTTTTAATAAACATAAAGGCACATAACCTAAATTAAAATAATAAACAGGGAAAACTGTAACGTGAGGCTGCCAGTCAGACAGGATTTGTCAGGTAATGAAGGAAATTAGCACCAGTTGCCAGTCTAAGATGTTTTCTCATTTATATATCTGATTTTAAACACATTTTTAATCTGATATTTACTATTTATACTTGTTTTTTTTGTTTCTTTTATTCTTATTTGTGTAAAGCACTCACAATATAGAATAACTTCAGAGAGAACTGAACAGTGAGCTCGAAATATGTATATATAGATATGTCAATATATTTAAGGATGCTGTATGTTATTCTCTAATTTTGATCTCCACTCTATACCAAACAGCAGCTTGCTGAGTGTTGCTGAATCATACTTCTCAGTTGGACAATTAATTCCTGCTGATCTAAAATAATAACAATGAAAAGGCCTATTCACCTTCCACAAATGGTTCATGTCTGGTGGGAAAAAAGTCTAGTAATCCAGACATAGAAGCTTGTATGTATATATATATTATATATTGTATGTATCTATTGTATGTATCTCAGCCTGCCTGTTGGATATTTCACACTGGATGAAAGATCATCATCTTCAGCTGAACCTCGCAAAAACGGAAATGCTTGTAGTTTCTGCCAACTCGACTCTACACCATAACTTTTCAATCCAGATGGATGGGGCAACCATTACTGCATCCAAAATGGTGAAAAGCCTTGGAGTAACGATTGATGACCAACTAAACTTCTCTGACCACATCTCTAGAACTGCTCGATCGTGCAGATTCACACTCTATAACATCAGAAAGATCCGACCCTTCTTATCTGAACATGCAGCTCAACTCCTTGTTCAAGCTCTTGTTCTCTTCAGACTGGACTACTGCAACTCTCTACTAGCTGGGCTTCCAGCTAACTCTATCAAGCCTCTTCAACTGCTCCAGAATGCAGCAGCACGAGTTGTCTTCAATGAACCTAAACGAGCACATGTCACTCCGCTGCTAGTCCGTTTGCACTGGCTGCCAGTTGCTGCTCGCATCAAATTCAAAGCTCTGATGTTTGCCTACAAAGTGACCTCTGGCCTTGCTCCTTCTTATCTGCTCTCACTTCTGCAGATCTATGTGCCCTCCAGAAACTTGCGTTCTGTGAATGAACGTCGCCTCGTGGTTCCATCCCAAAGAGGGAAAAAATCACTTTCGCGAACGCTCACGCTCAATCTGCCCAGTTGGTGGAATGAACTCCCTAACTGCATCAGAACAGCAGAGTCACTCGCTACTTTCAAGAAATGACTAAAAACTCAACTATTTAGTCTCCACTTCACTTCCTAATCTGCAATTGCCTCTTTGAATATCACACTAACTGTACCCAAAAAAATAATAATAATAATACTACTAATACTTCCCTTCTTAGACTTTACAGACCTGAAACTTGCCTATAGCACTTATTCATTGTTGCTCTTAGTTGTGTAAATTGCTTCCTTGTCCTCATTTGTAAGTCGCTTTGGATAAAAGCGTCTGCTAAATGACTAAATGTAAATGTAAATATATATATATATATATATATATATATATATATATATATATATATATATATATATATATATATATATATATATAAATATATATATATATATATATATATATATATATATATATATATATATATATATATATATATATATATATATATATATATATATATATAACATACACACTTTAGTTCCATATATACAGTTGTAGTCTGAATTTTTAGTCCTCCTGTATACTTTTTTCCCAATTTCTGTTTAACGGAGAGAAGATTTTTCACTAATAAACTGATTTATTTTATTTTTGACATGATGACAGTAAATAATATTTGACTAGATATTTTTCAAGGCACTTCTAAACAGCTTAAAGTGATATTTAAATGCTTAACTAGGTTCATTATGCAAGTTAGTTTGTTCTGCAGACTTTTAAAAAAAAAATTACTTAAGGGGGCTAATAATATTGACCATAAAATGGGTTTTAAAAAATTAAAAACTGCTTTTATTCTTGGCGGAATAAACAAATAAGACTTTCTCCAGAAGAAAAAATATTATCAGGCATTCTGTGAAAAATGTATTGCTCTGTCAAACATTATTTGGGAAATATTTTAAAAAGAAAACAGTACGACATAAGCAGATGTCTATTTAAAATGTTTAATATAAAAATGATGGAGAATAAATAAATGAAAACATCACAAATATCTTAATAAACATAAATTATTGTCTTTCCTAACTTAAATTTACAAAATAAAATGATGTTAATTGAAGTTATTTGGGCAGTTTCAAATAATAAGCATCACTAAAATGAAATACAATTGGGATATATTGTGAGATCCAGCACGTATTCGTCTATGAACATTAATAAAATACATGCACAAACATGCACTTAAAAAGTTTTTACTACTTAAAAAACGTTTCAATATATGGACATATATATATTAAATATAATCATTTATTAGACAAAAAACAAACTGGCCAGCACATTCGACTGTCCTCAGTCACAATTCGGCCATTTCAATTAAAAAATATATATATTATAATAATGAAACAATAATAATGAATTCTGCAGAATTTTTCTAGTGTCTTTGGTAAAAAAAAAAACTACATTTGAAAATTCCTGGATATCAACAACAGCCAAAATATATTCAAATCAATTTATTATGGTCTGCTTCTGATGCTTCACACCATTTTATTGCTCATTTTCATTTGTGAAATATTGAAAATAATTCCCAAATTTAGAATAAAAGTTACCTGTAAAATGTTTTTTTCTGTTTAAAAACAATACAATAGTGAAAGAAGACTTCGCTCACATCAGATTACAGATGCAACAGCTGACAGAGGATTCCATTTGGTCTTAAAGCCTTTTTCGATGGATTGTTTTATATTAAAGAAATATTTTATAATAAAGCATTTTAGAACACTTGTTTGTTTGTTTGTTTGTTTGTTTGTTTGTTTGTTTGTTTGATGTCTTAGGGTACTGGTCACCAATCTCTGTCCTGGAGGGCCGGTGTCCCTGCAGGGTTTAGCCTTAACTTGCCTCAACACACCTTCCTGGGTGTTTCAAGTATACCTAGTAAGACCTTGGTTAGCTTGTTCAGGTGTGTTTGATTAGGATTGGAGCTAAAATCTGCAGGAAACCGGCCCTCCAGGAACAAGTTTGGCGACCACTGTCTTAGGGCATCCACAATAAAAAGAGGTTTAAAAAGAGGTTGTGATGGTGATTGTGCATGCGATGTACCTGAAGAGCGGTGGGGGTGAGTTGTGCGCTACTTACATGAAGAGTTGGGAAGGAAGCTGTGGAGAGGGGTGTGCGATGTATTAAAGGACCTGGCGGGAGATGTGCGATTTCTGGGAGATTATCCTTCATTTGCAGGCATCCGGGAGTCTCTATGCATTTGTGGGAGACTCCTGGAACTTCTGGGAGACTTGGGATGCATGGTCTTTGGGGGCCTCGAGATGAGTATCCCCAGGTGTCAAATAGTGTGATATGAAGCTGTAATATCGCCCTAACCTACCTAACCCTAACCACAGTACTGTTCAAATACAGTAGTGGTAGCATAATCTGATGGGTGGGATAAAATGTCAGAACACCCGGTTAGTTCTTGTAAGCTCACAGAGTACAACTCTGATGCTTTAGTAAAAGTCAAACTATGATTATTATTATTATATGATCTACAAGTCTTATTCATCCTTAGTCCTTATAACTAAATACATTAACTAATTGAACATTGTTGTAAAGTATACGCACAATATTAAAAGTAGACTACTTGAAACTGATCTGCATTCATTCTAGATCCCACTGTGAAATAAATAAATGTAATATAAACCACGATGCACAACCACAAATCACCATTAAAAAGAACAATGCTGATATGACTAGATTTTTTTTTTCAGTCACAAGGCAGTCATGTGCGGTTTTAGTCATACCGGGAACTGCAGATCCATGCCATGCAGTCAAAACACTGAACTGGAGGCAGTAGAGATAAACACACTCCACATTGAAATGCCAAGTTATTCCCACAGGGGGCGTTCGGCGGCTCATAACAACCACATTTGATCTTTAAATATACACAAATACATATTCCTAAGAAGAATATAGTGTAAAAACAGTACATTTGTTTAAATATATCTAACATATAATCTAATATAACTTCAAAAATTATGGATAAATTCACAAATTATGTGGACTAGTCCGTGGTGCCAGATGATACGTACAAGCACGTGAAGCCGGAAATTTACGTCATAACGTAAAGGGCGGAGCGAACGACTGATAAACATGAAGTGTCGAGCAGTCAGATGTTAAATTTGACAGAACGAACCGCTAAACTAACATAAACTGCACAATTATGGGGCTTAACACTCACAAACAGCGCTCTACATGGACGTGTTTATGAGTATTATATTAGATAGTGTTTGACAGAGGCGCCCGTCTTCTCTGTCTGCTGTTTATTTACATGTAGTTTCATTTTTATATGAGTAAGTTGTACTATAGTCACGATGGATTACCTGCTTCAGGTGAAAGTTGGAGCTCTGGTCGGCCTGCTGCTGTTAACTCTGTTTTTTGGGTTCATTCCTGCGCGGATGAAATGGTTTCATGTCACTAGGGGAACAGGTAAATTATTAGCTTATTATTTTTGAGTTGTAGTAGTTGTTGTTGTTGATTTTACTGTGGTATAATTGAGGTAAAGTTGGTTTTATATTCAATATTGGATGTTTGAGTCGAGCGTATATATATATATATATATATATATATATATATATATATATATATATATATATATATATATATATATATATATATATATATATATATATAAATATAATTCATTTATTTATTTATTATTATTATTATTTTTTTAAATGCATTAAGATGTTTCTTCAGAATCTGGTATATTGTCATTATATACACACAAGCACACACACACACACACACAAACACACACACACACACACACATATATATATATATATATATATATATATATATATATATATATATATATATATATATATATATATATATATATATATATATATATATATATATATATATATATATATATATATATATATATATATAAGCTCGACTCAAACATCCACAAGTGATTGTGATGTCTGACTTGCAGACAGATGAGGACGATGATCGCCCGTCATACACCTAAAGAAAGAACAGGTTTGTTTGCAATAATTTTAAACACATACTGTCAACATTATGTCATTGATCTATTACAACCTGCGAGTTTTGCCCTGCACTATACTAAAATGATGTTTTGTTTTGTAAATGTATCTGATCATGGTACATAAGGTACAACTATAGTGACAGTGATAAAGAAAAATTATTTGGAACATGGAGCCTGTAAAAACAAAGCAGATATGAAGATTTCAGAAATCGATGCAGCACTGCAAGTACTATCACCACCAGAATTCTTCAGAACACCATCAAGATGCACAGATACTGTACGTTCCAGTACGTCTATGGACATTTACAGTCCTTGTTCCACTGCAGTTGGAGATAAAGACAGAACTTGTTGCAACTCGTCATGTCTTTTTAAGTATATCAGCAGCATCTAACCCACTGTTGTATTTACACAAGTTTTATGAGAATGAGCTACAGGTGGATTGATACTAATGGCTTATTTTTCTTTTTTAGCACGACTGACTGAAGTTTTAAAATCAAGCGACGTCATAAAGCAGCAACTGATCCTGGTTCTCACAAATGTGATGAAATTCCAGATGTAAACACATTTGACCTTCCTTTGTCCAATTTCATTTGGAATACATATATATATATATATATATATATATATATATATATATATATATATATATATATATATATATATATATATATATATATATATATATATATATATATATATATATATATATATATATACATATATATATGTGTGATTAAAAGATTCGTAGTGAACAAGTACAAAAGTTAAAAAAAGAAAAACATGCTTGCTCTCATATAAGTACAACCTAAATGGGACTATATATAGATTTTTTTGTTCCTCTGGTTAATGCTTCAAAGAAATACACAGATGGAACGGCCCCCAATTGTATTGAAATGTATATTTAAAACCAACTTACTGACTTTGACAGTCCTAAGGGGGAGTGCACGAAAGGCCACCTTTTGCTTTTCCCCGCTCCAGTTAATTTGTTTAGCCAAGGAGTTAGCCAAAAGCTTTCCCGGTATACACCAAATTGCTTGGTGGAAAACACCAATGATTCCAATGTAGGCTGCCTACAAAGCAAAAAAACAAATAAATAAACTTAAAATACTTTGAAATAAGCAAGAGCTTGAACTTGCCAATTTCTTCATTTGTTCGGGCTGCTCCTTTAGTTGATTTTCAAGCTTTTCCAAATGAAATTGGACAAAGGAAGGTCAAATGTGTTTACATCTGGAATTTCATCACGTCTGTTTTAGTTTTGATGATTTGTGAGAACCAGGATCAGTTGCTGCTTTATGACGTCGCTTGATTTTAAAACTTCAGTCAGTCGTGCTAAAAAAGAAAAATAAGCCATTAGTATCAATCCACTTGTAGCTCATTCTCATAAAACTTGTGTAAATATAACAGTGGGTTAGATACTGCTGATAGTTGAGCTTTACTTTCTAGCTGCATAAAGCCTTTACAAATTTTGTGATGTCTTAAATACTTAAAAAGACATGACGAGTTGCAACAAGTTCTGTCTTTATCTCCAACTGCACTGGAACAAGGACTGTAAATGTTCATAGACGTACTGGAAGGTACAGTATCTCTGCATCTTGATGGTGTTCTGAAGAATTCTGGTGGTGCTTTGTTTTTACAGCCTCCATGTTCCAAATAATTTTTCTTTATCACTGTCACTATAGTTGTGCCTTATGTACCATGATCAGATACATTTACAAAACAAAAAATCATTTTAGTATAGTGCCAGGGCAAAACTCGCAGGTTGTAATAGATCAATGACATAATGTTGACAGTATGTGTTTAAAATTATTGCAAACAAACCTGTTCTTTCTTTAGGTGTATGACGGGCGATCATCGTCCTCATCTGTCTGCAAGTCAGACATCACAGTCGCTTGTGGATGTTTGAGTCGAGCTTCCTCAAATGTCTCTATAATAAAACATCATATTGTTAACCTCCCCTAAAGAAAAGTTCAAATCCTGAAATACAATCAAAGTTAATTATTGGCTATAATACCTATAGTGTAAATAATCAGTACACTGAAGGCTGCACAAGATTTAATCTGTGAATTATGCAGTGTGACAGCCTTTTGAATCTTAGATCAAAATTATTTATTATTAGATCATAGATTTGTAATATATTATTTTTAAGATGGTACAAATGACTAGATACCTCAGGCTGTTGATGTTGCCATTAACTATGCAGATCTCTCGCACACCCCCATACTAAATGTAACCCCAAACCATGATTTTTACTTCACCACACTTGACTGTTTTCTTTGAGAATCTTAAGTTCATGTGGATTACAATAGGTCTTCTGCAGTGTCTGTAATGATTGGGATGCAGTTTAACAGATGATTCATCAGAAAAATCTACCTTCTGCCACTTTTCCAAATGATCAACTAGTAGTCAAGTTATTATTTGTTACTGGGATCGACGACAAGACTTTTGTCAGGCAGTGTATGGGAAGTCCCCATAAAGATAGCTGTACAAGTTTGTATGAGTGTGTTAACTGTGCAAATCAATGCATGACTTTGTGTACAACACTATAATACATAAATTGAGGCAAAGTTGGTTTTGCATTGACTTATTCTGACTTTCTCCTTAATAATATAATTTCAGAAAAGTTTTCTCTGCAAATTCTAAATAGTGAACTCATATTAACAGTCGATGACTATCAAAGTACAACATTGTTCACAGTCAAATAAATGGTGCTAATGTTGTTTTGGAGTTATATTTACATGTGAGTTCAGATCGAATATTTAAAGTACCATGATAAACAATATAGGGAGCATGTCAGAAGTTGTTACTGAATGAATGTGCGAATATAAAAGGCAACATTACCTTTATAGTTATTTGTTTATTATTTTGAGGAGTAATTGTTGTTGTCATCGCTTTTATTGTACTACACTCTGTTATCTTATATTTATCAGCTTTTCACAACCTAAACCAGTACTGCTTTTCTACATTTTGTATGTCATATTTATTCTTTTATTTTTGTTTGTTTGTGTGTGTGTGTGTGTGTGTGTGTGTGTGTGTGTGTGTGTGTGTGTGTGTGTGTGTGTGTGTGTGTGTGTGTGTGTGTGTGTGTGTGTGTGTGTGTGTGTGTGTGTGTGTGTGTATTCCTTCCTATATCCACAAGTATAGCATTATCAGTACATTTTGACCATTTTTTGGTCCCCATGAGGAAAATTATAATATAATATTCAAAGTACCATGGTAAACAATATAGGGAGCATGTCACAAGTTGTCACTGAATGAATGTGCAAATATAAAACCAACTTTACCTCAGTAATAAATCATGGGTTTATATACGAGTAAAAATATTGCGATAAGGAAAGAGTTTTAGTCTACAATAGGTTTTCTCCTCATAGACAACAGATGGACATGAGGGTGGAAGTGAAACTGGTGTTTAAACATGCTTAAACAAGCAAATAAAAATACTGATGCTGAAGTTGAATAATATCTACATATTGGTCTATGGCAACTCACATGTGTAAAATATTAAACAAGTGTATTTATTTGATCACACCGTATTCAGTATTTATTTGCTGTAGATAGAGATGTCATGAATACTTTCTTGTGAAACCAGAATAGGATGTGGTCTGGCGTTATCAGAGTTCAGCTGAATAAACGTCATCATCAGCACTTTGGTTAGTTTCTTTTTACACCGTTAGTCTGAAGTGACTTCACAGTAATACTTTAGGTTGTGAGTAAACTAATCAGTTGCTCAGTAATGATGATTATTTCTTATGGGTCAAAGCCCCTTGAAGAGCAGAACCTGTTTAACTTTGTCTGATAAGCTGATTAAAGTAAAATTGCACCATTTGCACCAATCAGCAGCACCATTAATCAATTTAACGTGGCATTGATTAATGTTTCTCTTTGTCTGCAGAGCTCCACAAGGCCGTGCTGAGTTTCGTGAGCTGTTTCGCAGGAGGCGTCTTTCTGTCCGCCTGTTTATTAGACATCATCCCAGACTACCTGTCTGACATACACGGAGAACTTCAAAAACGAGACCTTGATGTGAGTTCAAGGAAATATGCTTTTCCATATTTAAACTCTAGATTCACCATTATTTCCAACATCTTTTTTTGAAAAGGAAACTGTGTATCATAACTGCAGTTTATCTACAGAGCTCAGCATAAATAAGATAACCAAGTACACTCTCTTTTGAAAATGAATATTTTTTGTCAATTTTACATTGAATATAGACTATATATATTTTGGTGCATTTAAACAAATCAGTTTTATTACTCCATAAAAAAAATGTTCTTACTTAGATTTTTTTTACTTGTTTCTAGTCTAAATATCTAACAATTTTAAATAAAGAAGCATTTTTATAGACAAGCAAAACATATTGACTGGTTTTAAAAAATAAAATGCCAATATTAAGGAAGTTTTTCCTTAAAAAAAGCAACAAAATCTGCCAATTACGACAGTCAAACATCTGTTAGTGTAAATCATATATTCATCCAGTAGTAACTCTTTAAAGTGACATGAGTTTTATGAGGAAAAAAAAGAAAATAAAAAAACGCACTAAGTAGTTTATATCACGCCATAGTCCAAGGCATAGAAGGGAAATACTATGCGTCTAAATTCTGAATGTATTTGTTGGCTTCAGTAGCTGTCAGCAGCCATAGTTTCTCACCGTTCGGTAGAGTGATGCGTAGCTGGAAAGAGAAGAGCATGTCAGAGTCTGCACTTGTAGAGCTCCACTGTGGCTTCTTTGAATTCACTCGCAGCTTTAGAACATCTGGGCTGTAAAATCTGAATCAAGAAAATTAAGCAAAATAATCTTGTTTTTGCTTTTGACGTAAAATAATTTTACCAGATTGTGTTGCTTTTTTTTTTTTAAAGGAAAAACTCACTTAATTTTAGCATATTATTTCTTAAAACAAGACTATATATGTTGCTTGATATTTGGACTAGAAACAAGACGAAAAAAAAATCTAAGTAAGCATTTTTTGCTGTGTAAACAGTTACATTATTAAAATAAGAGTTTGGTCACTTAACATGGAATAGAAATATAGAACATTTCAGTTCAAACTATTTTACGATTTACAAACTTCAAAATGTCAACTAAATTTGATGTTTTTAATGTTTCTTTTAATTTTTTGTGTTTATTACGATTTAATTTACTATTTTTTGAAAAACTAATCTCCATATTTGCCACATTTTCAACACCTTTTTTGAAAAGAAACATTTTATAGACAAGGAAAACATGTTGTCTTGTTTTAAGAAATACTATGCCAAAGTTAAGTGAGTTTTTCCCTAAATAAGCGACATAATCTGCCAATAGGGTAAGCAAAATAATCTTGTTTTTGCTTTTGACGTAAGATTATTTTGATTACTCCATTGGCAGATTATGTTGCCTTTTTAAGGAAAAACTCACTTAAACTTAGGCATATTATGTCTAAAAACAAGACTATGTATTTTTTAAGATATTTTAGATATTTGGATTAGAAACCAGATAAAAAAATAATCTAAGTAAGCATTTTTTGCCATGTAAACGGTTACATCCATTAAAATAAGAGTTTGGTCACCTAACATCTTTAGGAATAGTAAGATAAAACATTTAACATATATATTTACGAACTACAAAATGTGAATTAAAGTTAATATTTTTTATGTTTCTCATCATTTTTTCATGTTTATTAAAATATAATTAATTTATTTTTTGAAAAAGTAAACTCCATATTTGCCACGTTTCCAGCACGTTTCTTTTGAAAAGGAAACTGTGTGTTGTATAACTGCAGGTTAACTAATGTACAGTGTGTAGCATTAATAAGTACACTCGCCTTTTAAAATAAATATTTGTATCCGTTTCTTAGTTTTATTCCATGAAAGAAAAGTAAGCAAGCTGCCAATGATGTAAGAAAAATAATCTTGTTTTTGCTTTTGACATAAGATTATTTTGCTTACCCCATTGTCTTTTGCTTGTTTTAAGGAAAAACTCACTTAGTACTGGCATATTATTTCTTAAAACAAGAAAAATGTTTTGCTTGTCTAGAAAAAATATATATTTTTATATTTAAAATTTATTATTTATTTTTAATATTTCTCTTTTTTTTTCCGTTTATTAAAATTTTACTTTATGCTTTTCCCTAACATATTGATTTGGGTGTACAAATGTTTGGACAGTGACCTTCATTATTTTGGTACTGATTAATACATTGTATACAGACAAATATATTATTAATGTAAAGCATCCTACAGAAAATATGAATTTAAAAGGGATTTTTGAGGGAGGGATGTACTTCAAGTACTTTCTTTCCACAACATTTCCTATTTTGACTGTAATGTAATAACGTGCACCTTTTTTTTCTACACAAACATTGAATATTCTCCTTATCTTCCAGGATGGCTTCCCACTTCCAGAGTTTATCATGGCTTGCGGCTTTTTCACAGTGTTAATCTTGGAAAAAATGGTTCTGAGTTGCACTGAGGGCCACAGAAATGAAGAGACGGCTCCGCTGCTCGCGCCAGCGGCGCCTAATGGACACGCGCATGGACATCCCTCAGTCAATGATCTGGAGGGGAGTGGACATCACGTTCATGTGGATTTTCATGCGCACTCATCCTTCCGCTCCTTCATGCTCTTCCTGTCTCTCTCTCTTCACTCCGTTTTCGAGGGTTTGGCTATTGGCTTGCAGACGACGAATGCCAAGGTGATTTACTGAGTTTTGCTTTGTTTGACACAGCTCTGCGTTGAGTCACTCTACTGACACAATTAAAAAACTGATGAGGTTTTAGGTTCAAAGGTTTACAGGTCGCATGGTAACTTAAAGTCATGATGTTTTTGTAGGGTTTTGTCCTGTGATGTCAGTAGGATTTTTTTTCTTATGGGGAAATGGTGTATCCTACATCTTAGCGTTTCCATTAACAGGGCGTTTGCGGGGTCTTAAAAGTTGATAAATCAATTATGAGAAAATGAAGGCCCTTAACAGTTATTAAAAAGTTTAAATCGCGTTAAATTTAGTTTGTGTTGTCCAAAGTGTTTGACTCAAACAGCATAAATATATTTATTTTCCTCCTAATATTAACCACGGCGTGCTCGATCCATACAATTGGTTCGGGCCGGGGCGTGTCCGGCCAAGCTCCTCCATCCAGTTGATGTCATGTAATTTGTGAAAACCACAGGAAGGTAATGTGACACTCTCCACATGTAGCGAAACCGTAGAGCAAAACAAACGGCAAAATAGGAAAATATAAGTTTGCGTACTCCTGGTTGGAGAAAGACGAGTTTTAACAGTGGCTGAAGCCACAAACAACCACATGATTTATTGCTTTTTAGTAAGACATTTCAAAGTCTTTTTGTTTTAACGTGTTTAGATATCCAAGTAAAATAGAACCTAATTCATACATTTAATCTGGAGTTTTTTTTTTTTAATTCCTGCCGTCATCAGCTCGCAATGGATTGTGGGATGTTCGAGGCTGTGAAGGATCCACCGGTTGTATCCTTTATTACCTGAGAAACGAAGAACGCATTTTGAGGCTCCACTTGTAGCCTTTGAATTTTTTTGAGACAGCCTTCATCA